>NC_069504.1:190275470-190340470 GCF_027579735.1 Bombina bombina | reverse complement strand
TCCCTAGCTGTGATTGGAGGAAGCCTGATTCGTCATTTCTGACGTCTGCAGAGGCTTGCGACAGCCAGGGGAATCGCTGGAGCGGCATTCAGGATTAAAAGGTAAGTTTTTGAAGAAAACAGTGCAATGTCAATTTTGATGAATTAAAGTGCCCTTGTTTTTAATAGGTTTATTAAAAACCGGGCACTCATTCATCAAAATGAACCTTCACTTTAAATATTGAAATAAATATATATTTTTTAAATATTAATTGAAACTAACAAGGAATTAGGGCAACATGTATTAAAGTACGCGTGGACAAGATTCCCAGTTTGAGAACTTGTCCACACTGGTTCGCAGCATACGGGAAAAGGATCCTGTTATGCCCATATGTACTATTAAATGCTCAAGTGAACATGTAAGGCGACCCCCTTTCTTTGCATGATTGAGAAGGGCCTGTCAATCACCCTGAGCGAGCGAGTTCAGAGTTCTGATGAAAGCTCATAGCAGGAAGCAGGCTTGCATGTGCGAAGCTGCCCTGCAAGAGATCAAAAGCAGCTTATGCTGCTTAGTACATGGAACCCTTAGGGCTAGATTACGAATGGCGTGCTATTTTTTGCGTGCAAGCAATGTCGGTTTTTGTACCCATTTGCCCGCAAGTTAAATTACAAGTTGAAAATAAATGCAACATGTTAGCACAAGTGCGATTTTTGCTAGAATGATTACCGCAACTTCAGAGCACTGATTAACTGTTATGCGAGTCAAAAAAGTGTCACAAAACACATCAAAATTAATTTAGAAGTACAGCTACACTCATAATATCACTATCTAATAAATAATATTTTTTTAAAAATGCAATAAAAAGTTATAAGGGCTCAAAGATATGAGATTCAGGTGTTAGAATAAAAAAGGGCTAAAAGTGCTTTAACATAGGGATCCATAGGAACACATATATAAATATATGTATGTATATAAATTTATATGCATGTATTTCTATACATATGTATGCAGTATATGTATTTATATGTGTATATATACTGTATTTATATATATATGTATAAATATATGCATTTGCAGACATATATACACAAATAAATCCATATATATATCAAGTGGCTGACAATTGATGTCACGGCTCTTTATTCTTCCATTCCACATGGGGAAGGTTTAACAGCTATAAATTTCTTTCTAGAGAAATTTTCCTATTTTGATGAAACATTTATCAAGTATATTCTGAGAGTTACCCACTTTCTTCTCAATCACAATTACTTTAGGTTCAATGAGGATTTCTTTCTCCAGAGGTGTGGGACAGCAATGGGGGCCAAATTTGCGCCCTCATACGCCAACCTTTTTATGGGTTGGTGGGAGCTGTCCCACATCTATGGAGTAGAAAATGATCACAAACTGTGTATCGCCTTTTATAGGCGATACATAGATGATCTTTTGTTTGTCTGGCGGGGTACTGACAGTGAAATGTCCGACTTTATGGCCAAACTGAATAATAACAGCATAGGCCTAAAGTTCACTCATGAGACTAACACCAGTCAGATACATTTCTTAGATCTTACCCTTACAGTTGCTGAAAATGGTAAAGTCAGAACAAGCACTTATCGGAAACCGATTACAAAAAAACACTTTGCTTCATGCAAAAAGTTGCCACTCCAAGCAAGTTCCACTGGCAGTGGCTAAAGGTGAACTTATCAGAACAAAAAGGAATTGTACGGATGAAAGCACTTATCAGGCACAAAGCAGAGATCTTGAGAAAAGACTTATGCAAAGGGGCTACCCGAAATATACTATCAAGCAAGCAAAGGCACAGGTAGATAGATTGGATAGGAAAGCACTCTTACAGGGATCAGCAAGGCCCTCTAATCCATCCACTCAGGAAGGAAAAGTTACATTTGTAACAGATTATAGCACAGAATACAAGAATATCTGTGGTATAATAAACAAACACTTCCACCTACTGAAAGCCGATGACAGGCTTGTAGATAGTGTGGACAGGGGCCTCAGGTGCTCTTATCGGAGAAGCAAAACCATAGGGAACTATTTGGCACCCTCTGAATTGCCCAGGGTAACAGGCACAGAAGAAAGCTCTTGGCTAAGACATAGGGGGATGTACAGGTGTGGTAGAGCCAGATGTAAGCCATGTGACAAAGTCACTATCTCGAATGAATTTCACTCAGAAGTCACTGGTGAAGTGTTTAAAATAACTTCCTGCCTAAACTGTACATCCTCTTATGTCATATATCTTTTATCATGTGTGGAATGCAAGTTGCAATATGTAGAACTCACCTCAACTGAGGTAAATGTCCGAATACGCAACCATCTGTCCACAATCAAAATGGGAGAGGCAACCACCCCCTTGGTCAGACATTTTAAAGATTCACATAATAAAAGCAGCACTACCTTGAGATGGCAAGCCATTGAAAAAATCAAAACCCCCTTAAGAGGTGGGGATAGGAATCTCATCTTAGGAAAAAGAGAGATGTATTGGATTTTCAGGCTCCAAACAAGAGTGCCAAGGGGTTTGAACTCCGAATATGATCTTATAAACTACTGGCAATAACAATACATTAATACATAGCATCTTTCGAATAACATCTTTAAACTGTTTTTTCTCCAGTATTAAGTATTTCAAAATTTCATAATAAACTATTGGGAAGATAGTGCATTTAGATAAATGTGTAATGTATATACTCCTCTATACCCAATCAGCTAATAGAATTTACATTAGAAGTGTCTCTGTTATGTATTAACAAAATAACATTGTGGAGCAAGCCCAATGCACAATAGTCACCAGCCCAGTGAATTGTGTTAGAGGTCACTTAAGTATCTAGGCAAAAGCTACAGAAGAAATATACTTACTGCAGGTATGGCAAACAATTAGTTAATGTAACAATTGAGGAATGGAAGTAAAATGTAAAATATAAAATAAAAATGTACTAAACAGAATGGTTATAAACAATGCAAAACAAAATACCCAAATATTTTTTCATTACAACACTGACAGGCATATAGTGCAACAAGTCCAGGTCTTCAATTCATTTTTCTCCAACTGACATATATATATATCTACATTCAATACATGAATGTCTCCTTTTTAACAATAGATAGTGGTTAATCAGCAGCATATAGAAATTAGGTAGGGAATAGGTTAACACAGCACTCCAGCTTGAACATTGAAAATGTGTAATTATGTTTTAACCAATCATAAACAACATTGTCTTTTAAATGATTAGCACTGATGCACTCAATCAAGCTATGATTACGGCACCCAGCCGAAACATGTCAGCTTGAGTACACAGTGCTCTATGTTCTCTTGCTGTATAGGACCCCTCCAGGGACTTTTAATGGAAACTAAATAAAGACGTTTTTAATTACCAATTCTGACCTGTGGATCGAATCTTTTCTTCACTATTTGTGCATCTATGGCCAGGATCCGAGGTCACCAAGCTCGGCAACTTTCTTTCTAAGAGGATACAGGAAACAGCGCTTGCACTACGGAACGACTTCTGCGCCAGCACTAGACATCAGGCTCTAGGATTGGACGTCAGTTTACCACGTGGTTACAGAGAACTTCCTACGCTACAGACGTCTCAGACAGCCCTGAAGCTGCACGTTGGGAGACCGAAGGAGAGAGGCAGGAGGATTGCTGTATCAGACCGAGAGGCCACTACAAAAATTGTGAGTTGCAAGCAGCCATAGGCTGTATGGGGCTCGGTCCCCAGCACTTATACACACATTGTACCTGTTGTATAGCCATAGTTTGAAACGCATAACCTGACCCCCAGATAAATGCACAAGGGTGGACGGACTCTCATCATTAGTTCTTACTCCGCTCAGAGAGAACGGTAGTGCAAGCACACAAAGAAAGAATTTAAATGTCTTTGGACTAAATACTATGCCTTTGTTACAGTAACACAGACTTTCTACTTTGATGTTTGTTGTTTGTATTGAATGCTATCTGGCAGCATTACTGTGTACTATAACATTTAGAGCTCGTTCTTAAAATGGAGGGGTCCGCAGTTAACTTTTATTCCCTACTACCGGCAGCTGAGAGGGGATATGGAGACCAGGACTTTGACACAGTATTCTCTTTGGACATTTCTACATACTCACTAAGTGAATTATTTGACAGAATGGAGCAACTACTTATCAGGGAACACAAGCTCCAGTTTGATATATGGACTTTTGAAAAGTACATCAAGCTTAACATCATACCAAGAGGTTTGAGGATAAGCAAGTTTCCAACATTTGAAACACAGGACTCTGAATTTATTGCACAATGGAATTTTGTATTGACAGAATGCTCGTTAAGATTAATGAATTTGCTTATAAGTTACAAGAGTAAAATGCTTGATAATATTAGACAAGAAATAGATGAGTTGCAACAGGTATTGAATAGCAAAAAAATGGAGATAGATTATCCCAAATTCGATTGCATTTTAAGATCAGCACTCACAGAGTCCAAAAATATTATCCTTAACCGGAAACATATAAAATACCAAAGAGATCAACTTGACTATGATACACAGTCAGTTTATATATGGAGTCACACTAACAGGAGACAAGGTGGGAGGTCAAATAGTAGGAGAGGGAGATCACGTAGCAGGAACAGAGGAAGAGGTAGAGGAGCTAAGCAAAACTCTAACAATACTCACATAGGCCCAGGTAGAACCTCAGATAGTGAATTTGAGTCAGTAGGAGAAATGGGAGCCTCAAGTGGGGAAGAGCAGGAGATTGTACCCAAGGGGATATTGAAAAACACACACAAGCAGTTTACGTTACAAGAAAGTGCCCCAGAGGTAATACAAGTAAAACAGAGCAAAAGTAATCCAAAACAGAATCCCCACCCACACAGCACACAGAAAGGTGGCACAGTATCTAAGTATGTGGGTAGTACCAGTCAGCAGACAACTAGCAATGTTTCCAATATGGGAGAAGACCGCAGAGAGTTCGAGCAGGTTTTTCAGCAGGCTCAGGACAAAACTGGGATAGGTCAGCACAAACAGAACAGGTATCCCAAAAGAGGAAACAGAGCAACGAAATACCAATAAAGGAGTTTAATGTCATTAATCTCTCCTCCACTATTTTGACACATATACAATTGAAAGTACTTAGTCTGGGTTTAAATTTTGCCCCTTCCTGCTCTTTTGATCTTTTCAGGACCATGCTGGATGTAAATAGGCTAATCAGAAACCTCACCCTTAGAAAACATTTTCAGGGGGGTAATGAGATGAGGGCTGAGGAACCTGAGATTGTAACATCTCTCTAGCATGGCCCTGAAAATTCAAAACTTCTAGACTTCTCAGAGGTGTGTGATGTGATCACACTCCAAAATCTGGCAAATGCAGGAAATGATGAAAATCCCGCACACACAGTCAAGAATTTCAATGGCTTTAAGAACAAGTCAGTATTCTATCCCATACAGTCCAGGGGCCCTATCCTTGAAACTTTCTATAACAGAATAGAACAAGATCTCACACAACTGTCTCATATGACAGATAGAGGTGAGCACAAATCTAATCTGTCCTACAAAGAGAAACAAGCTCTATTAGAACTTCAGAAAAATAAAAATCTCATTATCCGCTCAGCGGATAAAGGGGGGTCAGTTGTAGTCCAGGACAGAAGTGCCTATATTAGTGAAGCAGAGCGTCAACTTAATGATACCAACAATTACGTAAGGCTCACTAGGGATCCTACCATTCCCTTTCAAAAGGAGCTGAGATCACTTCTGGATGATGGTTTGGAGGATGGGCACCTGAACCAGAACACCCATGATTTTCTTTTTGTAGAGAATCCTGTTGTGCCCATCTTCCACCATCTTCCAAAGGTGCATAAGAGCCTGACGGATGTTCAGGGACGGCCCATTGTGAGTGGCATAGGGTCCATCCTTGAGCATCTGTCACAATGGCTTGATGCAATCCTCTATCCATTTGTGGTCCGTTTACAGAGCCACATAAGAGATACGAAGGATTTACTGAATCTTATGGAAGACTTCAATTGGGAAGGCCAGTTCAAGTGGCTGACAATTGATGTCACGGCTCTTTATTCTTCCATTCCACATGGGGAAGGTTTAACAGCTATAAATTTCTTTCTAGAGAAATTTTCCTATTTTGATGAAACATTTATCAAGTATATTCTGAGAGTTACCCACTTTCTTCTCAATCACAATTACTTTAGGTTCAATGAGGATTTCTTTCTCCAGAGGTGTGGGACAGCAATGGGGGCCAAATTTGCGCCCTCATACGCCAACCTTTTTATGGGTTGGTGGGAGCTGTCCCACATCTATGGAGAAGAAAATGATCACAAACTGTGTATCGCCTTTTATAGGCGATACATAGATGATCTTTTGTTTGTCTGGCGGGGTACTGACAGTGAAATGTCCGACTTTATGGCCAAACTGAATAATAACAGCATAGGCCTAAAGTTCACTCATAAGACTAACACCAGTCAGATACATTTCTTAGATCTTACCCTTACAGTTGCTGAAAATGGTAAAGTCAGAACAAGCACTTATCGGAAACCGATTACAAAAAACACTTTGCTTCATGCAAAAAGTTGCCACCCCAAGCAAGTTCCACTGGCAGTGGCTAAAGGTGAACTTATCAGAACAAAAAGGAATTGTACGGATGAAAGCACTTATCAGGCACAAAGCAGAGATCTTGAGAAAAGACTTATGCAAAGGGGCTACCCGAAATATACTATCAAGAAAGCAAAGGCACAGGTAGATAGATTGGATAGGAAAGCACTCTTACAGGGATCAGCAAGGCCCTCCAATCCATCCACTCAGGAAGGAAAAGTTACATTTGTAACAGATTATAGCACAGAATACAAGAATATCTGTGGTATAATAAACAAACACTTCCACCTACTGAAAGCCGATGACAGGCTTGTAGATAGTGTGGACAGGGGCCTCAGGTGCTCTTATCGGAGAAGCAAAACCATAGGGAACTATTTGGCACCCTCTGAATTGCCCAGGGTAACAGGCACAGAAGAAAGCTCTTGGCTAAGACATAGGGGGATGTACAGGTGTGGTAGAGCCAGATGTAATCCATGTGACAAAGTCACTATCTCGAATGAATTTCACTCAGAAGTCACTGGTGAAGTGTTTAAAATAACTTCCTGCCTAAACTGTACATCCTCTTATGTCATATATGTTTTATCATGTGTGGAATGCAAGTTGCAATATTTAGGACTCACCTCAACTGAGGTAAATGTCCGAATACGCAACCATCTGTCCACAATCAAAATGGGAGAGGCAACCACCCCCTTGGTCAGACATTTTAAAGATTCACATAATAAAAGCAGCACTACCTTGAGATGGCAAGCCATTGAAAAAATCAAAACCCCCTTAAGAGGTGGGGATAGGAATCTCATCTTAGGAAAAAGAGAGATGTATTGGATTTTCAGGCTCCAAACAAGAGTGCCAAGGGGTTTGAACTCCGAATATGATCTTATAAACTACTGGCAATAACAATACATTAATACATAGCATCTTTCGAATAACATCTTTAAACTGTTTTTTCTCCAGTATTAAGTATTTCAAAATTTCATAATAAACTATTGGGAAGATAGTGCATTTAGATAAATGTGTAATGTATATACTCCTCTATACCCAATCAGCTAATAGAATTTACATTAGAAGTGTCTCTGTTATGTATTAACAAAATAACATTGTGGAGCAAGCCCAATGCACAATAGTCACCAGCCCAGTGAATTGTGTTAGAGGTCACTTAAGTAGCTAGGCAAAAGCTACAGAAGAAATATACTTACTGCAGGTATTGCAAACAATTAGTTAATGTAACAATTGAGGAATGGAAGTAAAATGTAAAATATAAAATAAAAATGTACTAAACAGAATGGTTATAAACAATGCAAAACAAAATACCCAAATATTTTTTCATTACAACACTGACAGGCATATAGTGCAACAAGTCCAGGTCTTCAATTCATTTTTCTCCAACTGACATATATATATATCTACATTCAATACATGAATGTCTCCTTTTTAACAATAGATAGTGGTTAATCAGCAGCATATAGAAATTAGGTAGGGAATAGGTTAACACAGCACTCCAGCTTGAACATTGAAAATGTGTAATTATGTTTTAACCAATCATAAACAACATTGTTTTTTAAATGATTAGCACTGATGCACTCAATCAAGCTATGATTACGGCACCCAGACGAAACATGTCAGCTTGAGTACACAGTGCTCTATGTTCTCTTGCTGTATAGGACCCCTCCAGGGACTTTTAATGGAAACTAAATAAAGACGTTTTTAATTACCAATTCTGACCTGTGGATCGAATCTTTTCCTCACTATTTGTGTATATATATATATATATATATATATATATATATATATATATATATATATATATATATATAATACATACATACATATATCTCATTGCAATCCTGCACTCGTGTTTGCGCAAGCTGGGAGCTGTAATCTTTTTGTGCTCAAAACGAGGCTCCAATAAAGTCTATGGGGGAATGTGATCCTGCGTTGTTTTTTTTTTCTGCACAAGTATGCAACTGCAAGAGTGCAAAAGTTTAACTTGCGACCTGTAATTTATGCGCAACTTGGGGCGCAATGGTAAAAAAGTTGAGTGCAGATACAGCACTTGCGGAAGTGCAAATTAATGATCGACTCATCTAGCCCATAGTGTTTATACACAAATAATATTACTTTATTAACTCTCATTGACTAATAAAGAAAACCTCTACAACTCCAAAGGTAGGGAGGGACACACTATAACAAGTCTGGCAAGCCCTCTGCTTCTGCTAACGGATCATGTTTTTATAAAACTCCTAGAAAGAATTTTCCAGTTGATTCTTCCCTGTAGAGTCTGCTGTTATTGATGAAAAGTGTGCTAATCCTGAACATCAGTAAATAGTACCTGATAAAGTAACAAAGTTATGTCCTTTGCCTGTGATGATGTTTATTACAAGTTTGGGAATGTTCCAAAAGTCGATGTCGTTACTAGACTAATTAAGAGTACTATTATTTCTGCTGATCACTCATGTAAATTGTGGGATTCTATAAAGATACAAATGGAGCTAAAGGGTTCTGAAACCCAAATGTTTTTCTTTCATAATTCAGATAGAGCATGCAATCTTTTTTTTATTTCATTTTCTTGGTATCTTTTTTTGAATAAGCAGAATTGTAAGCTTAGGAACCAGCCCATTTTTGGTTCAGAACCCTGGGTATCACTTGCTGATTGGTGGCATGATGTAGCCACCAATCAGCAAGCACTGCCCATGTGCTGAACCAAAATAGTCTGGCTCCTAAGCTTACATTCCTGTTTTTTAAATTCAGACACCTAGGTTTTGCAAATAAGACATACAAGGTTATTCCCCAGAGAATGCAAAATGGCCAAATAAACATATTTTTTTAAAGACTTCTCTTTATGCCCATCTTCAGAAAAGGTTGGCTGTTCAAGAGTTTGTCTCTACTCTTCCGGAACGGAATGTTATAGTAGAAGTTCCTTTGACCCAGAAGTGAAGGGGTTTTTAATCACTTATTTTTCTCGCTTCAAAGATGGGGAATATTTTGAGACCTATCCTGGATCTCAAATGTCTCAATTCTTTTCTACAAGTTAAGTCGTTCAAAATGGAGTCTTTGTAGACAATAAGGCTGCTGATTCCTCTAGGTTCCTTTTTGGTAAATCATAGGCTTAAAAGGAGCCTATTATCATATCTCAATCAAACAGTGTTATCAGAATTATCTATGTTTTGCAGATGACCAAAATCATTTCCAATTCAAGGCTCCTCTATTTTGTCTGGCCATGGCTCCAAGGGTCTTTTACCTTTTACTAGAGTTTTCATTCTGCTTATTTCAAATGTACACCTTCAAAGGATACAAATGTTTTCACTAGTTAGACAATATTCTGGCTGTTGTAAGTTCAAGAGAACAAGCAGAATTGCGATTCAGTTCTGCACTATCTACGTCAGCATGGTTTGCTGCTTATTTTGAAGAAAAGTCATCTACAGTAATCTCAAAAGTTTTAGTATTTGGGGTCTCATTTTAAGACTTTTCAAAACCCAGTTTTTCTGCCTCCAGAGAAAATAGTGAAATTGAAATCTCTGGTCCAGTTTGTTCAGTCTGAGGATTATTTACCTGTGAGAGATTGAACAAGCCTTCTGGCAAGTCGTTCAGGAACAATGTCTATGGTTTCTTTGGTACACTGGAATATGAGGGTAGCCCAGGGTCACTTCCTAAGGCATTGGAGAAGATTGATACCATTAAGCCACAACATTGTTTTTTTCTGAGAATGTAAAAGTTTATCTGGATTGGTTGCTATGTGGCACAAATATTTTAAAAGAATGTTTTCCCCAGATTGGTTGGTTCTTACTATTGTCAGATCCTATCTGACTCCTGGGAACCAGCTACATCCGTATCTGCTACTAGGTGTGTATCCTTGTTTCATCGTAGAAACCCCGATAGGCTTTCTCCATGAACTCTCGTGGTGAGTTCCTTTTTGGGGGGGCTATGTCAGATTCTATCTGTCACCTGTTACTGTTCCTTTAAATTCTCCTGACTGCCTATAAAACCCCATAGCAATTCTAACACATTGCTGGATTATTTTCTGGACTCTGACGTTTCATTGTCCTATTGAGCCAATCCGGTTCTCACCTCACAGGAAGTCTCTTCACTTCGTGCTCACGCTATCGCTTCCAAAGCATTTGCTTCTACACTCACACGCTTTCTGACTGCAACTGCTTACACGTCATCAGCTACAGCCGCATCTTTTACCGCTCCCTGTCTACCAAGGTTCTGTGGTAATCTCAGGAGCTCATTATCCTAAAACTTCATAATTAACTCATTTGTTTAAACTCTGATTTCCACCATACTCCCACGCCTCAGCTTATTGATCCAGTTTCCAGTGACTGTGTATCACTTTTGCATCTGGCATATATTAAAGTCAGATAGGTTGACTAAAACATTCAGTAGTTTGATGTTAACTAATCTGACACATCTAATCTTTTACTAGTAATTTTATGTGTTTCAACAACTAAACTCTTAATTAGGGAATTGCAGAGTGAAACCCAATTGTTAAAAGACTGTGTCAGAGAAATGTATGTAGCAAAAACCACGCAAGCAGAACCCCAGGTATCAATGCCTGATAAGTTCAGTGGTAACAGGGTTAATTTCAAAGAATTCAGAAACGCCTGTTTACTTTTATTTGAACTCAAACCCAAAACCTATAATACAGATCGCCTTAAAGTTTTAACCATTATTACCTATTTAAGGGGTGAGCCCCGCATTTGGACTGACAGTCTATTTGAAAATCAAAATACTATATTAGATTCTTTGCAAGAATTTCTAAAGGCATTCTCTTCTTTATATGATGATCCTTTCAAGCAGGAATCTGCTGAGACATCACTTAGGGCCTTAAAACAAGGCAGACATCCTGTCGAAGATTATATTTCACAATTCAAAATATATGCCATTGAGTCCAAATGGAATGAGGCATCACTGAGACACCAATTTAGAATTGGGCTCAGTGAAGATATTAAGGCTGAGTTGTCCCGCACTGGGGTACCAGAAAGATTGGAGGATTTGTGCAATCTCTGTACCACTATAGACAGACGTCTGCGTGAACGCAAACAAGAGAGGTCAAGTACCTCATCTTCCTATAAGAAGTTCAATACCATTTCCTCAAATTCTAAGAAGTGTGTAACATCAATGGAGATTGTTTTTTTTTTTGCGTTGTCCACTCTCTACTGAAGAGAAAAGTAGAAGGCGCGCATTAAGATTTTGCATGTACTGTGCATCCCCAGAGCATGATGTGAACGCTTGTCCTCTTCTAAAAAAGACAAAAGCTGGTAAGACAATTTTTAATTTTCTTAGCCTCTCTATACATAAACAATCTAATTCCCATATAACATTGCCACTTACTTTACAGTGGGATCTTCATCACATAGAATTTGAGGCACTAATTGATACCGGGGCGTCATCAAGTTACATTGATTTACAATTTGTTAAATTGAATAAAATTCCCTTCCTAGCAAAACAGTCTTCTGTCTCAATTAATTTAGTTGATGGGTCTTCTCTCTCTACGGGTCCTATAACTCATGAGACTACAACCCTATTACTCTGCATTAATTCTGGTCACAGGGAATTAATAAGTTTTGACATAATTCCAAGTCCATTATATCCAATCATCCTTGGGTTATCATGGTTACAGTTACACAAACCCAATTTTGACTGGCAACACTCAACAGTAAACTTAACATCGACATATTGTACACAGACTTGTTATCCACTTGACAACATATTACTCACAACTACTGAAAGTTTACCTACTGAATATGAAGACTTTCAGGATGTGTCTAATAAAACTGAGGCACAGGTACTTCTGCCACACAGGTCGTATGATTGCCCCATAGACCTTCTTCCTGGTACAACAATTCCTGTAGGTCACATATATCCTTTATCAAAACCTGAATTAGATCATTTAAAGATATATCTACAAGAGAATCTAGCAAAAGGTTTTATAAGACAATCCACCTCCCCAGCCGGGGCTGGTATTTTCTTCGTTAAAAATAAAAATCAGACTCTCAGGCCAATAATAGACTATATAGAGCTAAACAAAAGAACAAAGAAAAACCGTTACCCACTCCCACTTATACCTGAACTTATAGAGAGGTTACGCACTGCCAAGATCTTTACAAAATTGGATCTCAGGGGTGCTTATAATCTCATACGAATGAGGGCTGGAGATGAATGGTTGATAGCATTTAGAACCCGGTATGGCCTTTATTAATATACTGTCATGCCAATTGGTCTTTGTAACGCTCCAGCAACATTCCAATGTTTCATTAATTACATTTTTCGAGATATATTAGACAATTTTGTAGTTGTATATCTAGATGATATACTCATTTTCTCTGACACTGAACAACAACATCTCACACATGTTAGAACTGTTTTAGCACGTTTATGAGAACATAAATTGTATGCTAAATTAGAAACATGTGAGTTCCATAGTACCAGGGTCTCATTTCTGGGATATGTCATTTCTAACACTGGGATCATGATGGATGATTCAAAGATCCATGCTATAACTCAATGGCCAACTCTGAAATCCAAGAAATAGGTGCAAAGGTTTCTTGGATTCGCCAACTTTTACCGTAAATGTATTCGCAATTTCGCACACACAGCCAAACCACTCACTGACTTGACTAAGATAGGAAAACCTTTCAAGTGGACTAAAGATTGTGAAACGGTCTTCCAAAAGTTAAAAAAAAGACTTTACTACAGCGCCCATATTACAGTTCCCAGACTCCAATGTACAGTTTATAGTCGAAGTTGACGCTTCAGATTATGCTCTGGGGGCAATCTTGTCGCAAAAAAGAGCCCTTACAGATAAGATGCATCCAGTTGCTTACCTGTCCAGGGTTCTGACACCAGCTGAACGGAACTACCCCGTTGGGGAAAAAGAATTACTGGCAGTTAAGTCTGCTTTTGAGCAGTGGAGACACCTACTAGAAGGTGCTACATTCCCTATTGTAGTAATAACGGATCATAAAAACTTACAGTATTTACAACAAAATAGAACTCTATCTGCCAAACAACTATGCTGGAACCTGTACTTTTCACGATTTGACTTTATCATTACCTATCGACCAGGTAGTCGAAATGGCAAAGCCGACGCCCTTTCCAGAAGGGACTCCAGACCACCTTCCGAGGAAGCCCCATCTACTGTCATTCCGATATCTAAAATCATAGGTTTATATATAACTTCACATCCGGAATTCCAAACCTTCCAAATTAGAGATTCCTCTAAACCGCTTCACCTTCTACATACAAAACAAAATGGCTTATACTATTTTGGTAACTCACTCTATAAACCACCTGATTGTAGGTCTGAACTCCTCCACTCTTGTCATAACTCTCCAATGTCTGGTCATTTAGGTCTTAGGAAAACACTGGACTTGCTTCGCCGACATTATTGGTGGCCAGCAATGACCACTTCAGTTCAGAATTTCATCACACAGTGTACAACTTGTGCAACATCAAAACCAACTCATCGTTTCCCGATGGGGTTGCTTCAATCCTACCCAGTTCCTGAAATTCCATGGTCACATATTGCAATGGATTATATAGTCGATCTTCCAAGCTCCAACTGCTACACTTCAATACTTGTTGTAGTTGATCTCTTAACAAAAATGGCACATTTTGTTCCAGCAGTTGGATTACCTACTGCTCAAGAAACCAATGATATGTTCATTAAGGAAGTAGTCCGTTTACATGGTCTCCCCACGGTGATATTGACGGATAGGGGTTCTCAATTTACATCTCGTTTTTGGAAAACTCTCTGCCAAACTCTGCAAATCACTCAAAAACTCACTACATCCTATCACCCTCAGACTAACGGGCAAGCAGAACGAACCAACCAATGGTTGGAACAGTATCTATGCTGTTTCTGTTCTAACCAAGAAGACACCTGGGCAAAGCATCTAGCTTTGGCAGAATTTGCTTATAATAATACCACCAACTCCTCCACCTGTTTAAGTCCATTCTACATCAACTATGGCTTGCATCCAAGAATATCTTACCTACCCTACGTACCTTCCTCTAATCCAAAAGTGAATGACACTGTAAACGATATCTCCCAAACCTTCACGATTGCTCAACGTAATATTCAATCTGCTCAGGCATCACATAAAAAGTTTTACGATTTACGTCATACACCCCAAACAAAGTACCAAATTGGTCAACAGGTATGGCTTTCGACTAGGAATCTACGTTTGCATACTCCCTCGAAGAAATTGAGTAAACTTTTCATTGGTCCCTTTCCTATAGTGGACATTAAACATCCTGCAACTGTTACTCTTCAACTCCCTGATGTCTATAAAATTCATCCCACTTTTCACGTTTCTCTGGTGAAACCGTTTCTTGTGGACAACTTAGACCCCAACTCAGTCTCACACAATGTCACACAGGATCAGGAATATGAGGTACACTCTATTGTTGATTCCAGACGTAGGAGGGGAGTTCTCGAATATCTCATTCACTGGAAAGACTTTGATCATTCCGAAGACTCCTGGGAACCAGCTACATCCGTATCTGCTACTAGGTGTGTATCCTTGTTTCATCGTAGAAACCCCGATAGGCTTGCTCCATGAACTCTCGTGGTGAGTTCCTTTTTGGGGGGGCTATGTCAGATCCTATCTGTCACCTGTTACTGTTCCTTTAAATTCTCCTGACTGCCTATAAAACCCCATAGCAATTCTAACACATTGCTGGATTATTTTCTGGACTCTGACGTTTCATTGTCCTATTGAGCCAATCCGGTTCTCACCTCACAGGAAGTCTCTTCACTTCGTGCTCACGCTATCGCTTCCAAAGCATTTGCTTCTACACTCACATGCTGTCTGACTGCAACTGCTTACACGTCATCAGCTACGGCCGCATCTTTTACCGCTCCCTGTCTACCAAGGTTCTGTGGTAAACTCAGGAGCTCATTATCGCTGGCATCTGACTAACTACTTGAATATCTACAGCAGGTCGTAGGTATGAACTGTAGAAGATACACTTGCATATAAAAGCTGTTTTATCTCGTTATACTAAAACTTCATAATTAACTAATTTGTTTAAACTCTGATTTCCACCATACTCCCACGCCTCAGCTTATTGATCCAGTCTCCAGTGACTGTGTATCACTTTCACATCTGGCATATATTAAAGTCAGATAGGTTGACTAAAACATTCAGTAGTTTGATGTTAACTAATCTGACACATCTAAACTTTTACTAGTAATTTTATGTGTTTAAACAACTAAACTCTAAGATATTACTGCATATATAAAACCTCACAATTATTACGCTGCACAAGTGAATTGACAAAACGTTAGTTTTCATAAGTCATATGAGATATCGGAGAACTAAAGATGCAAGTTCCTTAGGCTGGTTATTGCTACTCTGGTTAATTTTATAAATCTGCCTCAAATGCCCCCAAAATACTGTCTAGTTTAGTTTATTAAAAAATAAAGATGGCATCAGAATGAGGCTCCCATAGGAGCCTATGGAAGCGCACTCTCATGAGTACAATGCTTCCTAGCAATGCGAACGTGAGCTTGCGTTCGTATAGCAGCTAACTTGTAGCACATTATCGTTCGCTGTTATTACAAAGCGGAGCGCTAATATCGCATTCATGAAAGCGATATATAGTGCTCCACTTGTAGTCTTACCATAATGTTTTAAACAAAAAAGTTGTTTTTGTTGTTTTTTTGAAATGCTACACTTTCAATATATGGCAGAAACATTTTAAATGCTTTATAATATATCATGAGCATGGTCAAATGACTGATACATGAACACTTTTATTTAAGCAACCACAGGTTTTGGGTTCTTTCTAGACACCTTCCACAACAAAATTAATTTACAATAGCTCTAATTTTAATTAAATGATTAGCTACAGGTGGGAAAGAATAGGTTTGGGGCTCATAATAGTTATGAAGCTTCCTGTCAATATATTATATTTAACATGTTTTTAAGGAGGAACTGAATGTTAATTTCTCCCTCTGCATAGACTTTTTGCCTCGGGATGTTTGTGACACATGAGCGGCTTTTGTTATAATGGAATGCCCTCATAATATTTATGGATAATCATTCAGATGTCATGAACACATTTCTTACCTTTCCCTTCCCAATTAGTGGCAAATTGTAAAAATTGATGCAATGCTGAAAAATGTTCTTTCATAAAACAAATAAAAAAAAAGTGATACATGCCATGCTTCCCTTTGTAAGCAGCATCTCAGGTATAATAGGCATTTGACATTAATCTAAAACATTGTTATTATCGACATTCAAATAAAGTAAACATTTAATGCTAAAATGATAAACTGACCCACTCTGCAATTTGGTAAATAATGCATATAATGTTGCCATTGGTATCCTAGAAAGTGAGAATATGGTTTGCACTAAGTAGCCTTTTATACAGATATGCTGTATATGCAGAGCTTCGCTATGTTCTGTATGGTCTGAGTTGGCTAAAACTATTAGTTTCCACATGGTTAGTAATGGTGACTAAAACATATTGGCTATTTTTTTCTAAAGAATTTAACTGTTTTGAAACGCCAAATATAACATTAGCACATATTTTATATAAAAGTAAGAATAAAGAAGAAAATATTGTGTCTATCATACATGGGATCAACACAAATATAACTTTGGGCTAGATTACAAGTGGAGCGCTAATTTATTGCGAACTTGTAAACAGGCAAACAAGTTGCGAGTTAATGCTACCTCAAGCTCACGGTAGCAATTAGCACTCCGAAAATAACCAAAAATAAAATTTTTGGTCAATTTTCAAAATGATCCTCAAATATGTGTAGTTTTTTTAAAATTAAAAAATTGGAGCATTTTTAGTTTTTTTTAAATAACTGCAAGAAGCAGTAATGAGGGCTTAAACTGAGCGGTTGTGGGGTGTTACAAAAAATTGGTGCTTAAAAGTGTCTTTACATTGCGGTCTATGGGGACTGTGTTATTCCTAGAAAAGTTAAAGTAAATAAATAAAAATAAAAAAATTAATAAATAAAGCAAGACCCCAGGAAGGAGCTTTTGACCCTTGAGAGGAGATAGGCCCTGGGTGGGTGGTTTAGGGAGGAGAAGGGGTATATAAGGCCGTGCTGGGAGGATTTTTGGCAGCAATTTTTTTTACAAGTGTAAGAGGAGCAGCTTTTCCCTCCCTCCCTATTATTTGTTATTACATTTTGTTGTCACAGCCGGCAGGGGTTCTAGTCCTCCTAAGATATACAACCAGAGCAAGGTCATAGGTGAGTGGTTAGCTCCCCATGGGGTAAGAGAGCCAGATAACAAGTTCTGGCATACAGTTCCATAGAGTGTTGAGATTTAAAAGAAATGCAGCCACTCCTCCCCCATGCAAGCTGTTGTAAGGTAACTGCCAAACCTTATGTAGAGCAAATCCAAAACATATGATACAAGTCCCAAGTCCGCTGCCTCGGAGTCACACTTGACTCAAACCTATCCTTCGTCCCCCATATCCAATCGCTTTCTACATCCTGCCGCAATCATCTACGCAATATTTCCAAAATTCGCCCTTTTCTGAGCGCTGACACCACAAAGCAAATAATCCACTCCCTTGTTATCTCCCGACTTGACTACTGCAATAACCTACTCGCTGGCCTTCCTCTTTCCCGTCTCTCCCCCCTTCAATCCATCCTAAATGCCTCTGCCAGGCTGATCCACCTTTCCTGTCGATCTGTATCTGCTGCACTTCTCTGTGAGTCCCTGCATTGGCTCCCCATTCACAGCAGAATCAAAAATTCAAAATTCTCACCCTTACATACAAAACTCTCACCAACGCCGCTCCCCTCTACCTATCCTCTCTAATACACAAGTATACTCCAGCCCGTCCACTAAGATCCAACAATGATCCACAACTATCACCTCCTCTCATGCTAGACTGCAGTACTTCTGTCATGCATCACCTACCCTCTGGAATACTCTCCCTCGTGCTGTCAGGCTTAGCCCTAATCTTTCTTCCTTTAAATGTTCCCTGAAGACTTTTCTGTTCAGGGAAGCCTACCACCCAACTCAATAATAAATTAATTTCACTTACCTAACATTTTCCTCATCTAACTCTGTATTAACATCTTTCTCAATCTTGCAGTCCTCACCTCCTGTTTCTCTACCCTTCTAGATTGTAAATTCCCACGGGAATAGGGCCCTCAATCCCTCCTGTATGTGTTTGTAAATTTTGTCCTGTATTTTACAAGTCTTGTATTGTTTTATTTAAATGAATTGTATCCATGGACAGCGCTGCGGAATATGATGGTGCTTAATAAATAAAGTATAATAATTATAATAATAATACAGGATTAAGGGTGTTGACCCAAAACATATTTTTTGATCCAGTCTTGTTGAAATAAAGGTCTTTTATATAAAGCCTGGGCAGTGCTTCTGACTTCTGTTTTGGATTAACTCCCATGGAGTGTTATCGTGTTTAAAATTTTTAATGGACTTAGCAATTTGCTTTGTCCAGGTGAACTGATTAGTATGGCCTGGGGCTATAATTGGAGTGAAATAGTTAATTTAATTCAGACTAGCACAGCTAGGGTTTTTTTTATTAGGCTGTGGCCAGATTGTTACCAAAGAGAAAGCTGTTTGGACTCTTATTTAAATGATTGTATATGTTATTAATTGAATTTATGTCAAGGGTACAAGGTATTTATCACTCCGGCTTGCGCACTAACTCCGCTAGAAGAAAGCTTTTTGCATTCGTTGGGTAGCGTTTGTATTATAAGTTGAAGGTAAACAGTTTTTCGATTGCGCACTAACCCGATGAGCAAACAAATCTTAATTTAGAATGTTTTCATCTATTTGACTGCAAAGGTCTCCAATACACACACATATTTATTTATGTGTTTATATGTTTGTAAATACCTATATACACATATAAGTACATATAAATACATAAATAATATGTACACACACATATATATAAATATATATATACATACTTATACATCTTTAGACATGCATATATTTGTATTTCTATGTTAAAGCCCCTTGCAGTCAATTTAACACCTGAGACCTTATATCTTTAAGCCCATGTACATTTTTTGAGCAATATTTTTTTAATTAAAATTTTATCAGACAGATTTTAGTATTGTGAAACAGTTACCCAGAGCTCTGAGGACGCGGTAATCATTCTAGTGTACATCCCAATTGCACTCACGCATTCACGTTTATTTTCAACTTGTAATAATAGCGCTAAATACAATGTGCAAAAACACTTGTGATAAACCCCTTTTTATTTTCATGTAACTGTTAGCACGCCACTCATAATCTGGCCCTTAAAGGGATATGATACCCAAATGCCAAATCCCTTTAAAGTGGTGCAGAATATCATAAAAAAAAAAAAGCTTACTAGAAAATATCACATGAGTATATCTGTGTAAAAAGGATGATATCCTCTGGCATATATACAGGGAAATTCACATTATTTCTATTTTCCGTATAAGGAAGTCAACTATGAAGTAGTCTTACTAGATTATCATGAAATTCCACAAGATCATAACAAAGCAAAGCATTGATGAAGCTGATTGGCTGATTGTTTTTGTTTGTTAATCATGAAGATGACAATTAAAAAAGATTAGCGCAGAAATGTTCATATGATATATTCTAGACATCTTTTTACAGATATGCTGCATCAATTCCAAGTGATTTAGAATTTGGGTGATAGTATATCCCTTTAACAAAACCAGTCATAACCTTGGATACTGTTTAAATATATCTAAGGTGTTTTTAAATCTATATATTGTTTTGTCACTACTACTACCTCTTTGTGAACAGAGTTTGATTGTTTTTGATTAAAAAAACTTTACCATTGCTCAGTTTGTTTGTTTTTGGAGTTTTTTACTCTACCCTCCAAATTTTTTCTTTTGTGATACAGATAGAGCATGCAATTTTAAGAAACTTTCTAATTTACTCCAATTATCAATTTTTCTTCAATCTCTTGCTATCTTCATTTGAAAAAGAAGGCACCTAAGCTATTTTTTTGGTTAAGCACTTGTTTATTGGTAGGTGAATGTATCCACCAATCAGCAAGAAAAAGCCAGGTTGTTCACCAAAAATGGGCTGGCATCTAAACTTACATTCTAGCTTTTCTAATAAATATACCAAGAGAATGAAGAAAATTTGATAATAGGAGTAACTTAGAAAGTTGCTTAAAATTGCATGTGTTTCATGTATAGAAATGAAGACACTACAAGCTGTTATTGTGAGGAATCATATTGAACTATAAAACTACATCCAGGTCAGAGGTAGGAACAGGAAACAGGAAGTATAAGGCAATGCAATATTACCATAAACAAACAGAGTCACAGTATTTGCTTAATAACTCCATAACATCTCCCCTTTTTACATTCAATCCAAAATGACAGCAGTATTGTCTCTGCCTTGCTTATGTGGTCCAGTCGGACTACGTGCATTCAGAGAATCAGAATGCTCAAGTGCCGGATACTTATAGGCTTGTGTGGTGAGATGTTGTGCCACTCGCAGGTCCACTCGATTGCAGCGGTAGAGACTGCCTTCCACATCCACAAGATATGAGCGAGGAGCAACCCTCTGAACACAGGTACCCAATCTCTAGTGGCCAGTCCTGTAACCAGGGAGCGGCTTCATACGG
The DNA here is from genome assembly GCF_027579735.1 of Bombina bombina. NCBI lineage: Eukaryota > Metazoa > Chordata > Amphibia > Anura > Bombinatoridae > Bombina > Bombina bombina. The sequence continues at coordinate 190,319,316 of NC_069504.1, read as the reverse complement.
TTTGGCTCTCCAATGCATAGTTCAGGTAAGTCTTTGGCAGACATATTGTATGTCAGTTTTGAGATCTGTTTCCTCTGTTGCAGCTTCTCCAGTACCCCTGTTACCACACAAGGTTCAAGTAATTTATTTGCCACTGGCAATGAAGTCTTCAGCCTCCTTGACATCAAGCGCTGTGCAGGACTGCTGTCTATGCCTTCAGTTGGGGTGTTCCTCCAATGTAGAATGGCTTTCCATGGGTCATTACCTTCATACTTGGCCTTTTTGCAAAGATTCTTCACTATTTTTACAGCTGATTCTGCTTTGCCATTAGCTTGAGGGTGCCACGGGGAAGAGGTAAGATGCTCAAACCCCCAATCTGTAGAGAACCGTCTGAATTGCTCACATGCAAACTGAGGTCCATAATCTGAGATTACCCTGTTTGGCTGTCTATGTTGTGTAAACTGTGCTGTACAACACTTGATTGTAGTTTTAGCAGACAGGTCGGGAAGGAGCTCAATCTCCCAAAAGTCAGAATAGTGATCAACGATTAGTAGAAAATCTTGCCCAGCATAATTCAGTAAATCCATGCTTACAATTTGCCAAGGCCATGTGGGCAGCACATGTGACATAATGGGTTCTTTCTGTTGTGCCTGCCATATTCATTGCATGCTGAACAATGGCCAATAAAGTCTCTAATCTCATTTTGCATGTTAGGCCAATATAGGGTATCTTGTGCCTGTCTATAACATGCTTCACCATCAATGTGACTGGCATAAATACATGTCAGCATCTCCGATCTTAATGAATTAGGAATGATGACCCTTGACCCCTTGTACAGTACACCATCCTGAATGCCGATTTTGTCTTGGAAAGTCCAATATTCTCTTACAATTAATGGCACCTCTGCCTTTGAATCTGGCCAACAATTCAGAACATCATACTTAAGTGCTTGCAAACTCTCGTCAATTTCTGTGTGCTGTCTTATCTGAAGCAATCGTTGGTCTGTGACTTTAAATAGTCTGAATGATTAATCTGCGACAGGACATCCAGGTCCTGTTGAACATTGCAAACTGTGTGTTGTGCACTCTCAGGTGTACCACTTGCTGCTGTAGCTCTGCTAAGAGTGTCACTAATGTACATTTCAGGTCCAGGTTTATAGACAGCATTTAGACAATAATTTTGTAACGTGAGCAACATGCTCTGTAGACGTTTTGGTGCACACAAAAGTGGTTTCTTGAAAATAGATATCAGAGGCTTATGGTCAGTTTCTGCCGTGATCTCGTCATGACCATAGAGGTAGTGATGAAAGCACTGGCAGGCAAACATAATACTCAGACATTCCTTTTCAATTTGTGCATAGTTTTGCACAGTAAGGGTCAGTGCCCTTGAAGCAAAAGTGATAGGCTGGTCAGCTTGAAATAGGCAACACCCTAGTCCACTTTTGCTTGCATCACTTTGAATAGTTACAGGTTTTGTAACGTCATAGTACTTCAGGACAGGTGTATCTGTGACCAAATGTTTGATGTCCTGCACTGCATTATCATGCTTAGGAAGCCAATGCCAAATTGCATCCTTGTCCAGAAGCCTTCTCAATGGCTCGCAAACCTCTGAGAGGTGTGGTAGGAAATTTGATAGGTAGGTAACAAACGCTATGAAGCGCTGCAGGTATTTCATATTCGCCGGTTGTGGCATATCCAGTATAGCTCTGAATTTTTTGGGGTCAGCCTTTAAACCCTCAAAGGATAGGTATGTGTCCATGGAAGCAGACCTCTTTGACCTTGAATTGCAGTTTTTTCATGCCAAGTCTTAGTTTCACCTGCCTACAACGATTCATTAGTTCCAATAGTTTGCCATCATGATCAAGCTCTGCTTCTCTATCTGTGTCTCCACAGCCAACCATAAGGATGTCATCAGCTATTGGTTTGATACCACTGAGTCCAGCCAATAGTTCATGTTGTTTACGTTGATACACCTCTGGTGCAACTGATACTCCAAAAGGCACCTTGAGCCATCTTTTTCTGCCCCAAGGGAGTCCAGAAGGTTGTCATGTAGCTACTTGCATTATCCAACTTACATTCTAAAAATGCATCATGGCATCAACAAGCATGAACAGACGTGCCTTAGGCAGCTTGTACAAAACATCCTCGAGAGTTGGCATGATGTAGTGAGATCGCCTCAGTGCCCGATTCACAAATTTGGGATCTATGCATATTCTTAGCTTATCAGACTTCTTTACAATCACCATGTTACTTATCCAATCAGTTGGTTCAGTCACTGTTGCTAAATGTCCATCAGCCTCATACTGGTCAAGCTGTGCCTCAACTGCCTGCGGCTGCGGTGCGCATTGTACTGGAGGGATAGTCATGTCAAGGTCAAAATGAACTTAAAGATTCTACTGGCCCAGTAAAAACATTACTCAATTCCTTTAATAGCAAATGTTTTGTCAAGGGCCCTTTGAATTGATTGTCCAGCACGTTGAGCTCTGCGGGGATAGAGAAATGCATCAGCCCTAGATGTTCACAAGTTGGGCTGGATAACAGTGGCTTTTGGCAGGCTTCCACAATTTCAAACTCTAGCTTGTGTGTGTCCTTCCACGTATGACACATTCTGTCCTGAAGAGTTCTAGAGATTTCATAATCTCACCTGAGTATAACTTTAGTCTGGTGTCACTTTGCAGTAGACGTTCTTCTGGTGCTAACATCATTTTGTCTCTCAAACACATTACATCACATGTTGCTCCTGAATCGAGCTGGCAGGATTGGGGCTTATTATTTAAATTTAAAGTGACAAACCATTTCTTTCCTCTGGCTTGCACAGTGCCGATCAATTCACTACTGTATATCACTTCAGCGGTGTGTGGCTCTTCCTCATATTCAGATGTGTTCTCCATGGTGTGTAACTTTCCTAGTGATGGCTGTCTTTTACTTGACAAACAAACATTAGCAAAGTGATTTGTTCTTCCACAAGACCTACAAGACTTCCCATAAGCTGGACATTGCTCTTTAATTCTTTTATGCACAGTCCCACAATATTTGCATGCTGTAGGGTTTGCAGCATTTGTGCTAAACAGACTGTGTTGTTGATGCGGTTTGCTTATGTGTTGTCGCTGCATTGCAATATTTGTGATGTCGGTCTGCTGTCTGTCCTGTTCCATAACTTTCAGACGTCTGTCAGTGAGCTCTGCTGTACTGCACGTTTCAATGGCTGTGTTTAAAGTTAAGTCATGTTCTCTTAGTAGCCGCCTGCGTGTGCTCTCACTAGCTGCACCGAGAACAATTGTGTCCCTTATTAATTCATCCCTTAGAGTACCATATTCACAAGTTTCTGCCTTTTCTCTCAAGCGTGTAACAAAGTTATCAAGAGATTCTCCCTCTTCTTGCTTGCAGCATCTAAACATATACCTTTTATATATAACATTTTTAGCAGGTTTAAAATAAGCTTCCAGTGCATCTAAAATGGCTGTAACATTCTTTTGCTGCTCTGCTGTGAGGGTCAGATTATGCTTATACAGATGCCTGCATTCACTGCCCATGACTCTTCTCAGAGTTGCTGCCTGCACTGCTGCAGATTTCTCATTCAACCCAGAAGCCAGGGAATAATCTTCAAATTCAGCTCTGAAAGTTTCCCAATTGCTGCTGCAATCCCCACTGATTCTCATTTCCTCTGGGGGAGGTATGCAATTCATGGCAGTCATATTGTCTTTAAGTCTCTAAGCTCTCAAATATCAGGGAAAAAAAACATTTTAGGCTGCAACTCACAAAGCTGTGCTGTATTGTAAAGCTCTGATCGGAGCTTGTGGGCCGAGTCTTCAGACTCGCCAGAAACACCAGTTATGAAGCAGCGGTCTAAAGACCGCTGCTCCATAACCCTGTCAGCCTGCTCTGATGAGGCGGACATGAATCGCCGGAAATCAACCCGATCGATTACGATCGGGTTGATTGACACCTCCCTGTTGGCGGCCGATTGGCTGCGAGTCAACAGGGGGTGGCGTTGCACCAGCAGCTCTTGTGAGCTGCTGGGGCAATGTTAAATGTGGAGAGCGTATTGCTCTCCACATTCAGCAAGGTCTTGCGAACCTGATCCGCACTGTCGGATCAGGTCTGCAAGACCTTTAATAAATAGGCCCCCATGTTTCATGTATAGAAATGAAGACACTACAAGCTGTTAGTGTGAGGAATCATACTGAACTAAAGAACTACATCCAGGTCAGAGGTAGGAACAGGAAACAGGAAGTATAAGGCAATGCAATATTACCATAAACAGAGTCACAGTATTTGCATAATAACTCCATAACAGCATGCTCTATCTGAATAACAAAATAAAAAATTGGGTTCAGTGTCCCTTTAAACTGTGACCTGTTTTTTTTCCCTTAGAATAAGCAGAGCTCCATCAACTCACTACATGAACCATAAATATATTTATATAAAACAATCATATTCTCATACCCAACCTTTCTAGTTTTGCAAAATCCTTTGAAATAACTGTTCTTCAAACCTGTACTCCTTATTCAATGAGAGGACTTAATAGGCATTCATAAGGGCAGAATTAAGTTTTCCTCTCTCACATCCATGTCACTTTTTACACATCTTATATGCATTAGATGCTGCTGCTGGGCCCTAATCAAAACTTAATGATATTATATACTATATAATAATATAATATATTATATTTTTTAGTTTGTTGTCTGCAAGAATCCCTACATTCTTTTACATCTGTTTTGCCAAATTATGTCAGTATGCAAATGCCTTTGCAAAGTCAACTGATTCCCCTTATTAATGTTCAAACTTGAAGTTAAAATATGTTAAAGGGACAGTACAGACTGTGCAAGGACTTGTCAGGTGCTTAGAGCCCCCGTAGCAATATTTTATTTATTGTTTTTAAAAGGCAGTTGGTACATCCAATTAGAGGCTGTATTGATCTACACCACTGATTTTCAAACCTGTCCAGAACTAGCACAGGTGAAATAATCAGCTGATTAGTAAACAAGGTTATTTTATCTGCTCTCATCCAAGGTAATCCTGACAATCTGGACTGTTATGAAAGCCTGTGGACAGCTTTGAAAACCAGTGACCTCGGCTATATGAAGAACCGGGGTGCATACTTTATTTAGCCTGGATCAGAGACCTTATATATGCATAACCACCAATCACTGAATTTGTTCAACACAGGGTCAAAAAGGCATTGTCACCCTGTAGCTGGCTATCTTCTTTTAACCCCTTTGTGGATGTTGAGTATGTCGTTTTGTTATAAAACTATAACTATAGCAATGGGTGCTCTGACAAAATGCAGAAAGACTTTTGGCAGAAGGACATTTGGCAGGCGGACATTTGGCCGACAGACATTTGGCTGACAGACAGAAAGCTAAAGAATGTTCCGATTTCGGCCGAGGGCAGATGCGTTACCAGAGTGCTCTGTTCTAATCACAGCCTCGGGCGCCGCAACTGCCTCTGGGAACCTTACCATGGGTCCTAGGCCGCACGTTTTGTAATTCTCTGTCTGGGAAACTATCTATCTATCAAATCTATCTATTTATCTATCAAATCTATCTATCTATCGTATCTATCAAATGTATCTATTGCATCTATTGATCTATCTATCTAATCTATGTATCTATCTATCTATCAAATCTATCTATCTTGTGCCGGACTGTTATCTGACAGCCACTTGTGTTTCGGCCAAATGTCCGTCGGCCAAATGTCCGTCGGCCAAGTGTCCGTCGGCCAAGTGTCCGTCGGCCAAAAGTCCGGCCATGATAGCAATGATACTAAAATATGCTAGAGCATTTTATTATTGTTCCTTTACATCCATTAAACCAAGAGGAAGTTACCAATTTCTCTTCCAGTTGGGAGCTTTTTTACTTCTACTTTAATACTATTTTTATAATGTAATAGAGATGTCAACTGTGCAACCCACGTGTTACATCTGTTTTACCAGGAGATTATTTTTTAATTGCCCGCGGCTTTAGTACAACTTCTTTTTTAAAGTGCAGCTTCGTCACTTGAATATAAAGAAAGTGTATCCATGCATTCTTCTTCTCAATGACTAGTAAAAATCAGCTGCTTAAAGGGATATGAAAACCAAAAATGTTCTTCCATTATTCAGATAGAGCATGCTTTTCAAACAACTTTTTAATTAACTTCTATTATAAATATTTTGTTGTCCTCTTGGTAACTTTTGTTGAAAAGAAGGGATGTATGCTTAGGAGCCAGCCCATTTCTGGAGCACTTTATGGCAGCTGTTTTGCAAGAGCACTAGATGGCAGCACTATTTCTTGTCATGTAGTGCTCCAGATGCCTACCTAGGTATCTCTTCAACACAGAATATCATGGGAACGAAGCAAATTTGATAATAGAAGTTGGAAACTTTTTAAAAATGGTAAGCTCTGTCTGAATCACATAATATTTTTTTTGGGGGGTTTCATATCCCTTTAAATAATTATATTGTTTCTATTTTTCAATATCTTTGTGAATGTTTACATTTAAAAATATAAATATGCTGCTCCTAGAAATATAGGGGGAATATTGGAGATAAGCTATAGAATATAACAGTTTAGGTGAAAAAAAGGCAAGTTACTCAGTAATAAGAAACACAAGAACTAATATCTTCCATTTCTATTTAGCACATGCAATTGTAGATTGCTTCATGAAGCTGGATCCCGTCTCTATTCATATTTGAGAAGGTTGTTCATGTTAACTCAGAGGAGGATAGTAGCTGTCACCCGTGACCTAGAGACAAGCGTGTGTGGTTTACAACAGCAATACTAACCAGCGTTTGATAACGATACTGTAGCGTTTATATTGTGACTAATTTGCTAAGTTAATGTGAACCTTTAGGGTGACAGCTACTGGGCTTAGTATTGAATAGTGGTAACGTCTGTAACATTTAATTACTATTATCCTGGGGAGATAAACGTTATAACCGTACTTACTCAACTTTTAACACAATATACTAACCTACCTGAAAATCATTTTGTGTGGAATCAATAAGTCATAAACAATGATTAATTGATATATATAGTACTATACAGGTGGTTGTTTTATAGCTACTATGAATAGATGCTACACTGTATGTATGTAAGTCTGTATGATTTTAGTATATAGGAACTGAGCTAGACATTGGCTGACTTTGTTCATTTAAGCAGATAGGAGGCTGCCTTTGAGCACATAGGATGTCTGTAATTGATATGGAAGTTTTCACGTTTGTTGATTAACACTGTGACATACAAAACACCCTTACACTGACATCTGCATCTAGCCCAATATCCTTATAGTTACCAAACCCACACTGTTCTCTAGTTCACCTGGCCCTCATGTTTTTAATTTAGATATCTGAAAAGGAAAACTGAATTATAGAGTTGGAAGTGCTCATGCCCATCTCTTAGCTTCCATTCTTTGGTGTCTGACTCACTGTTTTTTGTCTATTTGCATATATGTTAATAAAGTGTTAATTTTTATCTATTTTCAAATAACCTTTAGTGTTTAATTCCACACTTGGCTTGAATGCCAAAATCCCCTATAGTTCCCCAATCCCCCCCCCCCAGGTGTTAATTTTTAAATGGCATATGGTTGTTTATTAGTTTCATTATTTTTATGCAACTGGCACTTTATTTCTTATTTTAGAGTTATTATTATAACGTATGCGTCAATGAATATATTTTAATATAAAATAGGATTTTATAGTGACCGGTCACTTGATTATAGAACATATGTATCAATATTTTAAGATATAGTATATGACATTTTACGGTGATATTAAATTTACAGTCTTCTTTTGGAAATCCTCTTTCTGGTTGTGATAATTTTTAAGCTTGATTAGCGCTGTTCCATACCCCCCTATCTTTAATCTTCTACATTCTCTAACAGCTTATTGGGAGAGCTGTATATTGGAATATCTTAAATTATCACTAGGGTTGCGCTGTTTATATTTTGTATATTTTGTTGTAATATTTTAATGTAGTTTAAGGAACCAACTGATTATTTGATTTATAATGACGTTTATTTTTGAGACCACAATTTCTGTCTAAAAAAAAATCTCTTCTCCTAACTAAAAAAAGCATATGATTTAATTCAAGCAAGATTCTATAATATACTACAACCCAAAGATATTTCCCTTTATCATAGGTTATACAGACATGATTTGCAGTAGCGAGTCATGTACGTCAGACCTCTCTGCAAACTTGTGCAATGCTGCCCCCTTTTAACTGGCAGCCAATTAGCTGTCTGCAGGGGCGTGTCAATCATCCCAATAGGATCGGGATGATTTAGGTAGTGGACAAGTTAAGCAGCCTCGGTCTTAAAACTGCTGCTACTTAACTATTGTATCAGGGGGGCCTAAAAAGATGGGGCCCTAAAGCTGCTTTCACAGCTTCATAAATGGGGCCCAGTGCCTATATTACAATAGGTCTCACAGAAAATTGTAATGTAAAATGAATAAATTAACTAATGAAATAAACATATGTAATAAAAAATTGTATTGTTTAATCACATTAAAAATCATACTTTATGGAAATATTAAACAAAGTATTGAAATTATGCAGAAAAACTGAAAGGTGGTGAAATTGGGTCAAAATAAGTATTAAAAACACATGTATAAAAAATAGAGGATATTGTAAGTTACTATGCATGGAAAGCAAAGTAATCTGATGTGTATTGAGTGCAAGATTTAATTTTTAAAGTGTTCACCCTGCTCCCTTCACTCTCCCCAATGAAGTTCCCCTCTACAGCAAGACCAATTACTTTCCATGGGAGACCTCTTGCAACTTGCAGGACAGATGCTTTTTTAGATAATTCCCTGAGGGCAGCCCCTATCAATGTGGTTTTTCAATCTGGCCTGGTAAAGTTTTGATCATCGGTTCAATTGTTTCACAATGAATTTTTAAAGTCAGTTTTTCTTTAAAGGTATAATTTAGGTATGTATACTAACAAAAGTTGAGTGGAAAAAACAGGCTACAAGACATTAAAGGGACACTAAACCCAAAACATTTCTTTCATGATTCAAGTAGAGAATACAATTTTAAACAACATTACAATTTACTTCTATTATCTAGTTTGCTTAATTATTTAGCTATTCTTTGTTGAAGAAATAGCAATGCATATGGGTGAGCCAATCATACAACAACAAGGAGCATGGCAAAGAGGACAGAACGATCATCTGGGGTTTCCATATTCCTTACTCAGAGAATGATTGCCTGGTATTTCGAGGCTGGACTGGCCTTGTTAGGCAGGATAAAACTGATATACTTCAGGATATTTCTTCTCTGTGAAAAGCACAATTTCACTAAAAGAGGCTGCTCCCATGTGGTAAATCGACATAGAAAAAGCTAGTGAGCTGTTGTTTGTCCTTGAGAGAGTGCTTTTCTTTTTGTATTTATTTTTAATATGACCCTAGGGAAGTCTCCCTAAGGGTGATAGAAAAAAACTAGATGTTGAATCCTTGCCCAATGAGGTTAGTGGAATATGGCTGCACCTCACTGATGAGGCCAAAAGAAGGCTGAAACGATTGTCTGAGCTTGTTCAGAAAAAGGATTGCCTGACATTTTGGGTCTGAACTGACCTTTTAAGGCAGGATCAGAATGATATAGTTCAGGAAAGTTCTTCTCTGCGAAAAGCACAATTGAGCAAACATCGGTCACTCCCAGGTAGTAAATTGCCATAGAACAAGCAGAATGAACTACCTTTAAAAGTATGCATGCAATATTAGCTATGCTTTTTGGTGAAAGCAAGCATGCCATTTTGTTCCCTTGACAGAAAAGTGTAATACTGCTATATAAGAAAATGCAATGGATTCCCTTTTTGCATGTTTTTTTCCACTTTTAGCTGTTGTGGCCTCACTTGATTTGTTGCCCTCTATATCTGACCAAGCCCGATCATGGAGCATCTGATACCTGTATGCCTGACAATTGTTCTTTTAACTGCAATGTCTCACCACTAGTCAGTTTCTTGCTACACATTTGCTACTGAACTTAACTGACTTGCTATACTGTCTGTATTTGAGCTCTGGGTACTACTGTAAATTGTGTGCCTGTATGTGTTCTCTGGTTACTGCATGTATATCATGTTGAACTAAAGATTTTTAAAACTATTTCTGGTCTGGTAGCCTATTTCCAGCTACTTGTCATCAACGTCAAGCCTGAACTAATGTAATATTTTATTTTCATTGACAACTTTCACTACAAGGAAAATGCATAAATAGGTAAAAAAACAAGTTATACATAGATAATGTACATACAGTGGGGAAAAAAAGTATTTAGTCAGCCACCATACCTCAACTATGAGAGACAAAATGTGGAAACAAATCCAGACAATCACATTGTCTGATCTGGAAAGAATTTATTTGCAAATTATGGTGGAAAATAAGTATTTGGTCAATATCAAAAGTTCATCTCAATACTTTATTATATATCCTTTGTTGGCAATGACAGAGGTCAAACGTTTTCTGTAAGTCTTCACAAGGTTGTCACACACCGTTGCTGGTATGTTGGCCCATTCCTGAATGCAGATCTCCTCTAGAGCAGTGATGTTTGGGGCTGTCACTGGGCAACACAGACTTTCAACTCCTTCCAAAGGTTTTCTATGGGGTTGAGATCTGGAGACTGGCTAGGCCACTCCAGGACCTTGAAATGCTTCTTACGAAGCCACTCCTTCGTTGCCCAAGCAGTGTGTTTGGGATCATTGTCATGCTGAAAAACCCAGCCACGTTTCATCTTCATTGTCCTTGCTGATGGAAGGAGGTTTGCACTCAAAATCTCACGATACATGGCCCCATTTATTCTTTCATGTACATGGATCAGTCGTCCTGTTCCCTTTGCAGAGAAACAGCCCCAAAGCATGATGTTGCCACCCAAATGCTTCACAGTAGGTATGGTGTTCTTTGGTTGCAACTCAGCATTCTCTCTCCTCCAAACACGACGAGTTGTGTTTCTACCAAACAGTTCTACTTTGGTTTCATCTGACCATATGACATTCTCCCATTCCACTTCTGGATCATCCAAATGCTCTCTAGCATACTTCAGACGGGCCTGGACATGTACTGGCTTAATCAGGGGGACATGTCTGGCACTGCAGGATCTGAGTCCCTGGCGGCGTACTGTGTTACTGATGGTAGCCTTTGTTACGTTGGTCCCAGCTCTCTGCAGGTCATTCACTAGGTCCCCCGTGTGGTGGTTCTGGGATGTTTGCTCACCATTCTTGTGATCATTTTGACCCCACAGGGTGAGATCTTGCGTGGAGCCCCAGATCGAGGGAGATTATCAGTGGTCTTGTATGTCTTACATTTTCTAATTATTGCTCCCACAGTTGATTTCTTCACACCAAGCTGCTTGCCTATTGCAGCTTCAGTCTTCCCAGCCTGGTGCAGGTCTACAATTTTGTTTCTGATGTCCTTCGACAGCTCTTTGGTCTTCACTATAGTGGAGTTTGGAGTGTGACTGTTTGAGGTTGTGGACAGGTGTCTTTTATACTGATAACAAGTTCAAACAGGTAATGAGTGGAGGACAGAGGAGCCTCTTAAAGAAGAAGATACAGGTCTGTGAGAGCCAGAAATCTTGCTTGTTTGTAGGTGACCAAATACTTATTTTCCACCATAATATGCAAATAAATTCTTTCCAAATCAGACAATGTGATTTCCTGGATTTGTTTCCACATTTTGTCTCTCATAGTTGAGGTATACCTGTGATGAAAATTACAGGCCTCTCTCATTTTCTTAAGTGGTAGAACTTGCACAATTGGTGGCTGACTAAATACTTTTTGCCCCACTGTATATAAAAATGATCTTTTGCTTTCATAATACAAGTCGATGGTAAAGCGCGCTAACCAGTGAAAGGATAGCGCAACCAACTTTACTCAAGGGCAGTCTATATTTTCAATGGATATCGCGACCTCGCTAATTTGTGCTGGTATTACAAGTTAAAAGTAATAGATTACACTCGGCCGAAAGCCAAAACTGAGCTAAAATATTTAGCGCACCTTGAGACCTGGATGCTGCATTTGCCGGCACCAATACGCTCGCCTAACATCGTGGCCGCGGACCTGAATATGCTCTCCAAATTTATAAAGAAAGCTGTCAAAAAGCCGCGCACCAAGTACGGGGCGATGAGCAGCGGACTGTTGTTAACTAACAGTCATTGATCTCGCTGCTATTCAGCTTTTTCCCAACTTTATTTATATCCTGTCACTAAACACCGCCACTATACAAAAATGTTTATTCCCTATCCCGCCGCTCCCTGAGCCCGCCGATACCTAAATAAAGTTATTAACCCCTATCCCGCTGCTCCTGGAGCCCACCGCAACTCTACTAAAGTTATTAACCCCTATCCCGCCACTCCCGGAGCCCACCGTAAGTCTACTAAAGTTATTAACCTTATCTTTCTGCTTCTGGAGCCCACTGCAACTCTAATAAAGTTATTAACCCCTATCCCGCTGCTCCCAGAACCCACCGCAACTAAATAAATGTATTAACCCCTAAACCGCCGCTCCCGAAGCCCACCGCAACTACATAAATATATTAACCCCTAAACCTCTGGCCTCCCACATCACAACTACTTACTTAACCTATTAACCCCTAAACCTAACAACCCGCTAAATTTATATTAAATATTAACTAATCCCTATCTTGTAATAAATTTAAACTTACCTTTACAATTAAATTAAACTATGTTAAACTATTAATTAACCTACCCTAACTATTATACTAAAATTACATTAAACTATATTAAACTATTAATTAATCTACCCTAACTATTATACTAAAATTACATTAAACTATATTAAACTACAAATTTATCTACCCTAACTATTATCCTAAGATTACATTAAACTATATTACATATTTAAACACCTAACCCTACTCAAGTTATTTAAATCTACTATTAAATATTACTAAATTACAAAAAACTAACAACTAAGTTACAAAAAACAAAAAACACTAAGTTACAAAAAATAAAAAACACTGTTACACAAAATAAAAAATAAACTATCAAATATTTAAACTAATTACAACTAATCAAACAGCCCTATGAAAATAAAAAAGCCCCCCCAAAATAAAATAAAAAAAACCCTAGCCTACAATAAACTACCAATGGCCCTTAAAAGGGCAAATAAATCAGCTCTTTTACCTGTAAAATAGAATGCAAGCTCAATCCTATTGGCTGATTGGATCAGCCAATAGGATTTTTTCAACCTTAATTCCAATTGGCTGATAGAAATCTATCAGCCAATCGGAATCTAAGGGACGCCATCTTGGATGACGTCATTTAAAGGGAAACTTCATTCGGAAGAAGACTTTGATTGAAGAGGATGCTCCACACAAGATGTCTTGAAGATGGAGCTGCTCCGCGCCGGATGCATGAAGATAGAAGATGCCGTCTGGATGAAGACTTCTGCCGGCTTGGATGAAGGCTTCGGCCCGCTTGGATGAAGACTTCTGCTGGCTTTGATGAGGACTTCTGCCGCTTTGTTGAGGATGGATGTCGAGTCTTCAAAAACTGTAAGTGGATCTTCGGGGGTTAGTGTTAGTTTTTTTTAGAGGGTTTATTGGGTGGGTTTTCATTTTAGATTAGGGGTTTGGGCTGAAAAAGAGCTAAATGCCCTTTTAAGGGCAATGCCCATCCAAATGCCCATTTCAGGGTAATGGGGAGCTTAGGTTTTTTAGATAGGTTTTTATTTGGGGGTTTGGTTGTGTGTGTGGTGGGTTTTACTGTTGTGGGGTATTTGTATTTTTTTTTACAGGTAAAAGAGCTGATTTCTTTGGGGCAATGCCCCGCAAAAGGCCCTTTTAAGGGCCATTGGCAGTTTATTGTAGGCTAGGATTTTTTTTTTGGGGGGGGGGCTCTTAGATTTGGTGTAATTAGTTTAAATAATTGATAATTTATTTTTTATTTTGTATAATTTAGTGTTTGTTTGTTTTTGTAACTTTTTTTTTGTAAGTGTTTTTTATTTTGTGTAACAGTGTTTTTTTATTTTGTGTAACTTATTTGTTAGTTTTTTGTAACTTTGTCTTTTTTTTTTTAATAAATATTCTTTTATTGAGGATTATTAGAGAAATAACAAATATAAAGAGCAAATTAAAATTCTGTGGCATAAAATACAATACAATATGACTGCGAATGAATGAGTGGACAAAAACAGAAACAGCAGTAATACATTGACAAGTTTCACCCACCGACATCTTTTGCAACATCAACAACATAGCAAAAAAAAAAAACTACTATATATATATATATATATATATATATATATATATATATATATATATATATATATATAAATAAATGAAATCCTCTTTTTATAATATTTATATAGCATAGCAGAAGTAGCTATTATTCTGGACCTTCTGGGCCACATAAACTCTAGTGAAGCTATGTAGCTACAAGGAGGACCCATTTTATTAAATATACCTTGAACATCTAGGTCTTCTGGTTTCGTATGAGGAGGGAAGAAGGGACGAAGGGGAAAGGGAAGAGAGGAGAGAAGAAGGGGAAAAAAAGGGAAGGTTACATGATAATGAGTCTAGGGTCAGTGTCAGAGTGGAGAGAGGCCTATAAGAATCTAATTCCAATCAAGATCGTTCCATCTACACCAAATTTCATGGTATAAATCAATCTTGTTTAGGGATCTGAAGACATACTCTTCCATGTTTTTTATGAAGTCAACAATGACTCTTACTTTATTTAATGTCGGGGGGAAGACTGTTTCCAGTCTCTAGCTATTGCTAGTATTGTAGCAATGAGTATGTATGAGGTTAGGATTCTATCTGCTTCAGGTAGATTTGAGTAGCCGTGATGCAGAAGACCCAAAGCTGGACTTAAACGTATAGAGAGCCTCATCGCTCTAAACACTTGGAAAACATCCCTCCGCAAGCCTCTAATTTTAGGGCACTCCCACTAAATATGCAAATGTGTTCCTAGATTACCACAATTTCTCCAGCATAGCGGAGAAGTAGATCGGTAATATTTGTGTAAGGTGACTGGAACCACGTGCCATCTAGTTGTTACTTTATAGTGTAGTTCTCACAGAGTCGCGCAGTGTAAGTATTTTTTGGCCCTGAGTAGCTCCCCAAGCCAAACATCAATCTCTATGTCCACACTTAGGTCTCTTTCCCATGCTCTGTATTGGCTATGTTTAGTCGGCTCTGGTGGGGATATCAGTAAACTATAGCGGAACGAAAAAGCTCCTTTAATTGATCTACCCATATTCCACCTCTGTTCCCACTTGGTAGGTGTCCGTACATATTGTCCTGACAGACCCCATGACTTGAGAATACTTGTTAATCTAAGAAATTCAAATTGAAGTGAGGTAGGTAGAGAAAACTTCCGTCTCGCCTCGTCAAAAGAGATTAATGTACCATTACTCTAGAGCGCAGGGATCAGGAGATCAGCAGTATCTGACCAAGCTCTTATGTGAGTCTGAGATAGCGAGATTAGGATACTGCGGATTTTATATGCTGGCGAGGGATGTGGAGAGATCGTTGCTTTTTAAGATCCCAATGCTTCAGGGAGTCTAAAATAAGAGGGTGCACTATTTTTAAAGTTTGTTGCATATGGACGGGAATCCAAGGCAAGTCTGACAACAAGATACCTTTAGGTAAGATTGATTGCTCTATTTCCTGCCATCTATATGTACTTTCTTTAAAACTCCACCCCATGAGATGGGTTAATCTAGCAGCGTCATGGTATAATAAGACACTGGGAGACGCTAAACCTCCCCTATGAATAGGCTGTTGAATAATAGAGGTGGCTATTCTTGGTCACCTCCCAGACCAAATGTAAGTGGTGATAAGACTCTGAAACATGTTTAGTAAAGATCTAGGAATGGACAGGGGAACACATCTGAACAGGTACGTAAGTTTCGGGAGGAGAGACATTTTAACTGTAGCTATCCTACCCGTCCAAGAGAATTCCTTAAACTCCCAACTTTCCAAGAGTCTCCTAAATTCAGGTAAGTGTTCAGAAAAGTTTTTGGTAATGATTGTGTCAAGGTTTGGGCTTAGATGAGTGCCCAAATGCTTGATGGAAGTGGATGACCACTGGAAAGGGTATAATTTTTGCAAATTAAATAATTCAGAAACTGGAATATTAATATGCAAAACTTCAGTTTTAGTATAATTTAGTTTATAGAAGCTACACTGTGCAAACTTCTCGATAATCTTAAAGACCACTGACATCGAGTTAATGGGCGAGGTGAGCAGAAGCGTGATGTCGTCGGCAAAAAGAGCTATTTTGTGTCTGGAGCCATGGAACTCAATTCCTGAGATATCCTCGTTTATTCTAATGGACTGAGCAAGAGGTTCAATGGACAAAACAAATAAGAGCGGGGAAAGGGGGCAGCCCTGTCTAGTACCATTTAGTATATTGAAAGAAGCTGACTTGAAACGAGGTCCACTTACTGTGGCATAGGGATTAGAGTATAAGGCCTGCGTAGCACTGATAAACTGATGAGGAATGCCAAACACCTTCAGGACCTCCCACAAATAATCCCACCTGACCCTCTCAAATGCCTTTTCTGCATCGAGACACAGGGCCAGGAAGGGCACTTTTCTCTTCTCAGCTTCGAACAAAATAGAAGTGAGTCTACGGGTATTATCGGGACCCTCTCTGCTCGGAATGAATCCGACTTGGTCGGCATGTATAATCTTGCCTAGTACTATCGAAAGTCGATTTGCTAATATTTTAGATTATAGTTTAATGTCCATATTAATCAACGAAATACGTCTATAATTTTGGCATAATTGAGGGTCCTTACCTGGTTTCAAGATTGTTATTATTTCTGCTTCAAGGAATTCGTTCAGACATGTACCGGTGGACATAAATGTATTAAAGGTTTTAAGGAGTATGGGGTATAGGAGCTCTCCAAATGTTTTGTAAAACTGCCCCGTGAATCCATCCAGACCTGGAGCTTTATTTCTTTTTAATTGCAGAATCTCCTTTTTTAACTCCTCCAACGAGATAGGGGAACCTAATGACATTGTTAACTCTTCCTCTAGGGCAGGGAGTCCAAGACTTCCTAGAAATCTTTGTACCTCATCAATAGAAAGAGTATTGGCACAGGACTCTTCTTGCAAACTATAAAGACTGGTGTAGTATGACCTAAATGAATTGCCTATATCTTTAGGAGAGATGGCTATTTTACCATTATATAGAATCAAGGGGATGGTCCTTTGGGCCTGTCGAAGTCTAAGTTTGTATGCTAAGAGCGTATTAGCTTTATTATTATGATAGTAAAATTTTTGTTTAAATTTGCCAAGGGTTTTTTGAACCTTAATTAGTTTTAGTTTATGAAGTTCTGCTTTTGTGACCTCTAGATTTTTTGCAACCCCGAGTGTTGGGTTCTGTTTTAGTATATTAAGCTGGGATCTATATGAGCAGGCTAATTCAGCTAGTGATCTGCCTGCCTCTTTTTTAGAAGGAGCTTTCATTTTAATCAATGAGCCTCTAATATAAGCTTTCAACAAAGCCCACAAATATTGGACTTCTGTCTGACCATTGTTATTGAGCTGTAAAAACTCAATCAGATCTTTTTCAATTTCATGGAGGGTTTTAGGATTTGAGACTAACCAATCGGCATATTTCCATCTGCTATGAGGGTCAGGTCGGGGAGAAGAGAAGGTAACCACCATAGGGTCATGATCAGACCAAGGAATCACCTCTATTCTAGAATATATTGTCGATTCTGGAGAACATTTTGTGAGGGTTTGAATAAAATGTATAGTCTTTCTCCGTAGTATGCATAGCCCGCCAAACGTCATATAGACTGTATTGGATCATTAGTGACCTAAAGGCAGCAGCTAAGGAGCTAACTGACCGATCTGAATGAAGTAATTTTAGTCCCTTTCTGTCTGTCAGAGGGTCCCATAATAGGTTAAAATCACCTCCCAGTATCAATGTACCCTGTTTAATCTTGGAGATAAGAGTAAGTATACTTTTTAGAAAGGGAATCTGCCTAGTGTTTGGAACATATATATTTGCTAGAGTGTAAGTGTGATCGTTTAATTTACAAATAACTATAACATATCTGTTTTAGATCCTCTTTAATTAGTATGGCAACACCTTTGGATTTGAAAGAGTGTGAGGCTTCTAGCTTGGTGGGGACAAGCTTAAATGAATATAGGATACCTGAGGACCCAGACCAGTGGGTCTCCTGCAAAAAAACAACATTAGCTTTGAAAAGTCTGAGGCTCTTACTAAGAAGGTTTCTTTTAGTAGGAGAGTTAAGACCCTGCACATTATGAGTAATCACTTGTAAATGCATCTTCAGGGAGAGAGAGAGAGAAAAAAAGGGGGGGGGAAGAGAGAGGGGAAGAAGGTAGGGAATAGAATATAATCACCAAAGAACAAAGATGTCTAGTTACGGTATCAAAATAGTATCAAAACAGATAGCAACTTCTCTGTTTAAATAATCAATAGCCATATGCAATTAGAGGGTCTTGGTACTAAGAATAAGTGGGTTAAAAGAGGGGGTTGTGGGGTATTTTTCAGCGGATAAGCATCGCGGAGGACCAAAAAATAAAAGATAATATACGTAATATATAGTATATATGAGGGATGGGTTAGGACAGAAAAAATGTTAGTAGGACAGAGGGAGAGTAGATAGGATAAAGAGATTTAAATAGACTGGAAACAATTCTCTCCAATCCAAATAATTAAGTATGGCTTGTATGAAAAACTAATAGGAGACAGGGTAGTCCCCAATTCAGAAGTGATTAAAGTTAGATGAATCATAAAGATGCTATTTTAAACTCAGATGGCACTGATTCAAAAGGAGCAATGAGTAAACAACACAGTCTGTTCAGTGAGTATGGACAAAGAGGTTATTCAGATTATTTGGGCATTTCAAACCTGACCTGAGTCCTAATATGTTTATTGGTAACACATAACAATTTTATTTATAAAGTACACTATGAGCAAGAGATTTTAACCTTATTCCCGTAGGTAGGCACATATTTAGAGTAAATTTTGGCTTTAGCACAATCTAGAGACATAAGGGAACAGCCCATACTAAAGCAGATCCCCATTAATTATTGATATTTGAGTTCCTCTAAATAAAATCACTCAACAGGTCGCTTAAGTAGATTAACTTTGTGATGGGCAATGCTCAACACAATGAAATATCTAGTTACAATTCTAATGATCTATATATGGGAAAAGTAGAACTTATAACTATAGAAAAAAAACATAAATAAAAAATGCATGCACAGTAGATATTGGCCTTATGACAAGAAGAATATTGTATGAGCAGCAACAGCTGCTGCAGACATATTAAAATAAGATAATGAAATCGCTAGGTATTTCAGATCTGACCTGTGATTTAGTAGGCCAATATACAAAACAGAATTTTGCTGTGTGTCTAGGCAAGGATAAACCACTAAGTGTGGTGGGAATGCACCTATATATCTTGAGAGTACCATAACTACATTAGGAGTATATAATAACTAGAGAAACATTCAGTGGTCTATATAAACATAAAATTAAACATAATATTATAAGTAAAGACAGACTGATAATAGATTGTGGCTGCTGGTCAACCAGAGGGTAAACTTTGTCATTTTTAATAGTAGATTTAAATAACTTGAGTAGGGTTAGGTTTTTAAATATGTAATATAGTTAATTTAATTGGTAGTTTAATGTAATTTTAGTATAACAGTTAGGGTAGATTAATTAATAGTTTAATATAGTTTAATGTAATTTTAGTATAACAGTTAGGGTAGATTAATTAATAGTTTAATATAGTTTAATGTAATTTTAGTATAACAGTTAGGGTAGATTAATTAATAGTTTAATATAGTTAAATGTAATTTTAGTATAACAGTCAGGGTAGATTAATTAATAGTTTAATATAGTTAAATGTAATTTTAGTATAACAGTTAGGGTAGATTAATTAATAGTTTAATATAGTTTAATTTAAATCTAAAGGTAAGTGTTAATTTATTGTAAGATAGTGATGATGTAATTTTAATGTACAGTTAGCGGGTTGTTTGGTTTAGGGGTTAATAGGTTAATTTTGGTTATGGTGATGTCGAGGGCTGGCGGTTTAGGGGTTAATAGGTTTAGTAAGTGGAAGTGATGTGGGAGGCCAAGGGTTTATGGGTTAATACCTTTATTTAGTTGTGGTGGGCTCCGAGAGCGGCAGAATAGGGGTTAATACATATATTTAGTGGCGGCGGGGTCCGGGAGCGGCGGAATAGGGGTTAATAATTTTATGTAGGTGTCGGCGATGTCGGGGCGGTAGATTAGGGGTGTTTAGACTCAGGGCTTATGTTAGCGTGTTAGGTGTAAACGTTACTTTTATTCTAGCATAGAAATCAATGGGATATCGGGCAGCAGCGAGCATAAGCTTTCGCTGCTTTCAGACTCCCATTGATTCCTATGGCATCTGCGGCCTCCAGGGCAGCGGATTGAAAACCAGGTATGCTGGGCCGGAATAGTGGCGAGCGTACCTGTTAGCAGTTTAATAACTAGCAAAAGTTGTCAGATAGTGACGAATGTGTTTTCGGAACATCTGTAATGACATAAGCATCGATCTGTGTTGGACTGAGACCGGTGGATCGTATGTTACCTCATTGATTTCAACTTTTCCCGGTCTCTAGGCTTTGATAAATAAGGCGAATCAGGCTCGCCACAATTACGCTGCAGAATTCCAGCATATTTGCGGTTGACTGCTTGATAACTAGGCCTCCTTAAGTAAACTGTAAGAGTTAAAAAATTAGTTGTCCAAAACACATGTAAAACACATTACAAGGGGGCGGAGCCAACATGCAATGGAACAAGACGCAGATCCTTAAAGCTCCTGATAATAAGTGTAAAAATGCCTAATAATTCAGGGTAATTCATCTCAAAACAACATACTTTCTTCAACACAAGCACCATATGAGAAGCTAGCACTCTGTGGCTGTGGAGATATGTTTGGGAACCCCTTGCTTTTGCCAGCCAAGACAACTACAGGGTGAACGGTGGCGTGGTTTGAGAGCCGCCATCTGAACATAATTGGTGTGTATATGGCGATCCGGGTTTGCTGCTACCTTATTACATTCCTATAAGACTAAAATATTTGGATATGCGACTATAGCGACAACCCTCAGCCTTAACAAACAACTCTGGCAGCATCTACCCTACACGGAGAAACAATGACGAACCCCATCGCCATATTGGAAGTGCTTGACCTGTTACTATGGGAACACCGACTAGCTTTTTTGGACACTATCCAGATAGCTTTTGCACCCCCGGGATCCAACTGCGTTGGAGTATACAGCGGAGGAGATGGAGCGCTGGAGTCCCTAGCTTGCCGCCTGCCGTCCCTACAAGTATCGACAAGCCGACAGGAGCAACTGAGACCAAATGGAAGTATTTGCCGCCTGCCGCCCCTACAAGTATCGACAAGCCAACAGGAGCAACTGAGACCACGTGGGAGTAT
The DNA here is from genome assembly GCF_027579735.1 of Bombina bombina. Lineage (NCBI taxonomy): Eukaryota > Metazoa > Chordata > Amphibia > Anura > Bombinatoridae > Bombina > Bombina bombina. The sequence continues at coordinate 190,297,936 of NC_069504.1, read as the reverse complement.
TTGCCAGTTTCAAGCTTGGTTCCTATTAATAGGAACCAAGCTGTATATGTACCTGCTATCAGCTGGAATGTTTTACTTTTCCCTAAGACCAATATGGTTCCTGTGGTCTTACAAGTGCCATTAGTTTGAAGAAGCCTGGACTTTTTCTGGACTGTCTGACATATGATGAATAGCCGGCTCTGTTTGTATTAAGATTCTCTGTTATGTATATTAGCACGGCACAGTTTTTGCTATCAGTCTGTTATTACGCTTACCCCAATATTTACTGAAACTTATCGCATTACCTGAAGCTCGTCTCCACTCAGTTAACTGTAGGCTTATATGACCACTATATAAAGGGGCGATAACTGTGTCAGGCCTTTCGGTTAAATGCTTGTTTTTTTTTTTTTTGTTTTTTTTTTAAAATCTTAGTGGTGTAGCCTAGACATAATGGGTGGCCATATCCTCTTCAAGCCTTGCTCCTCTACTGTGCAGACCAGGAATATTACCTCTGCACTGCTCACTCAGTCTACTATACTATATAATGACAACAATATTTAGGCTGCAGTGTATTATTTTTTGTTCTCTTTGTTATCCTTTGGTACATTTGCACTTGCGCAGGGTTCCTTCGAACTCTTTTTCCCTACCTGTATATAGCCTCTACCTATGTGGGATCATGTGTGATGGGCATAGGGCCCATGCCCAATCACCAGGTTTCTACTAGTTAAATAGGAAATATGTGCTTCCCAATTAGAAAATAGCTACCCTTCTGTTCCACTTAACATCAGTGAAGACCTCATGACAATGCTATTGCTTGCATAGACGTAGCTAAACCACTACACTTTATGTTTTTTTGTGAGATTAGCCTATAGCTTCTATCCGTAAATAGATTATTACCATTTACATAAGTAACCCCTAGGTCTAAGCAAGCGTGCCTTTGTACTCTAGCGCTAAAACTTAATTGTGTTCTTTTATGCCGGTCAAATGTCCCTTGTTATTTATTTTGCAGTTTTACCCCCTGGAGACTTTAGCTGGTATGATTATTTAGAACTGTTTTATGCTTAAAAGACTTAAGAGCACTTTTTTTTTTTACACTGTATATGTGCTTAACTTTTGGGATTCCTCCCCACAGTGTTATAAATGTACTTCTCCACAATGTCTGCTTAAAGTTGGCACTAAGTTTATATGTTATGCTACATATGAGCCTCCATTATAGTCACCTTACAGCTACATTTTGTCAGATATTTGCTCTTCATTAGTACCCATATATCACTGTGTGCAATCTACCATCTGCGCATTTAACATGTCTGTTATTGCAGGCTGGTCCTGCTTTATATATAGTTTCCCTCCTCAGGATGCCAGAGTTGATCTATGTAACTTCCATTAAACTTATTCCCTAAGATTTTTTTTAACCCCTGGTATGTCGGGTCTTGCAATGGTACAATGTACATTTAGTCCCTTTCGCGTTCATATTGACAATCCATGTTCTTAGTTGATCTCTCACTTTGATGTGGTACCTTGTTTTGTTAATGAATGCTTACTTTGAAGTATGATATAAAAAGCTTCCCAAGCTGTATGTTTTTCACACCATATATAATCTACCACCCCCCCCCCCCCATAATACATCTCTTAATTTAGGAGGGTTAACTATATGGCTTCTCTTTCCTATGCCGTAACTTATCTACCTAATTATCATAACTACCACCATAACTATCTATATAATATATCCTATTAGATACAACGTACCCTCTTACTTATCTTACTGTCTACAAGTGACCTCTGCTATGTCCCCCTACTAGCACATACTAATGTGAATGGTCCAAGAATGGCCATTATTTTCCTTCTGGGGATTTATATTTCTTATACACTGACTCTCGCAAGCAAGGGGTACCTATATTTAAATAATTCTTCTCTCCTACCTTGAGTAAATATATAGGTTAGGTCCAAAAGTGGCCTATTAAGTTATGAGAAAGATGTTTCAAGTTTATTTGTTATGCACGATATAAAATATTATAAAAATGAGGTTTATCATTTGAGACCCACATGTGGTCTCCTAGGTTTGCAATGACCTTCTTTTGCTTAAATATCGCTTATGTTTGAAGGTCCAATAGAGGCCTATTGTGTCAATTAGAAGGTTTCAAGGTGACTGGCATTTCATCTATATAATGTTCACATGGTACATATACTATTAGCTATGTGTTTCTTATAATCCATTTTATTGTCAATACTTCCTGTAAATCTGATATCTTAATTCATGTGATATAAGAATTTATTTCTGTGATGTTGTATGCTTTTAAGTGAACCTCAAATTTAAAAAAAACAAAAAAAAAACACATTACAATTGTTTTAATATTGAGAAATATGTTTTACAATGGTTCAAAAAGGATGTAGTTTAATGGCAAGGTGTTTGACGGGAAAGGACTCCAATGTTTATAGATATGTCCAAATATGTGTATGTATATATGTGTGTATAGATGTGTATACAAGTTTATTTCTCTTGTTAAGTGTATCCAGTCCACGGATCATCCATTACTTATGGAATATATTCTCCTTCCCAACAGGAAGCTGCAAGAGTCCACCCACAGCAAAGCTGCTATATAGCTCCTCCCCTAACTGCCATATTCAGTCATTCTCTTGCAAGCCTCAACATAGATAGGAGGTCGTGAGAGTCTGTGGTGCTTTCTACTTAGTTTATTCTTCAATCAAAAGTTTGTTATTTTTAAATGGCACCGGAGTGTGCTGTTTATCTCAGGCAGTATTTGGAAGAAGAATCTGCCTGCGTTTTTCTATGATCTTAGCAGACGTAACTAAGATCCATTTGCTGTTCTCACACATTCTGAGGAGTGAGGTACTTCAGAGGGGGAATGGCGTACAGGTTTTCCTGCAGATAAGGTATGTGCAGTAAAATATTTTTCTAGGAATGGAATTGACTAAGAAAATACTGCTGATACCGAAGTAATGTAAGTAAAGCCTTAAATGCAGCGATAGCGACTGGTATCAGGCTTATTAATAGAGATACATACTCTTGTAAAAATGTGTTTTAAAACGTTTGCTGGCATGTTTAATCGTTTTTTAACATATGTTTGGTGATAAAACTTATTGGGGCCTAAGTTTTTTCCACATGGCTGGCTTAAATTTTGCATAGAAACAGTTAACTGAAGCTTCCCACTGTTGGCTGTGGCAGTTTGTTGTGTCTGTTTTTAAAAACGTCTATGTCTTTTTTTTTTTTTTTTGTATCTGTTTTTTGCATTAAGGGGTTAATCATCCATTTGCAAGTGGGTGCAATGCTCTGTTACCTTATTACATGTACTGTAAAAATTTCGTTTGTTTTACTGCCTTTTTTTTTTTTTCACTGTTTTTCAAATTTTGACAAAATTTGTTTCTCTTAAAGGCACAGTAACGTTTTATATATTTGCTTGTTAACTTGATTTAAAGTGTTTTCCAAGCTTACTAGTCTCATTATTAGTCTGTTCTAACATGTCTGACATAGAGGAAGCTCTGTGTTCATTATGTTTTAAAGCCATGGTGGAACCCCATCTTAGAATGTGTACCAGATGTACTGATTTCATGTTAAACAATAAAGATCATTTTTTGTCTTTAAAAACATTATCACCAGAGGATTCTGTCGTGGGGGTAGTTATGCCGACTAACTCTCCCCACGTGTCAGACCTTTTGACTCCCGCTTTAGGGACTCATGCTCAAATGGCGCCAAGTACATCAAGGGCACCCATAGCGTTTCTTTTACCAGGGGATTCTGTCGAGGGGAAAGTTATGCCGACTAACTCTCCCCACGTGTCAGACCCTTCGACTCCCGCTTCAGGGACTCACGCTCAAATGGCGCCAAGTACATCAAGGGCGCCCATAGCGTTTATTTTACAAGACATGGCAAAGGTGGTGAATAATATTCTGGCAGCAGTATTAGTCAGACTACCTGAAATTAAAGGAAAGCAGTTAGCTCTGGGGGTAGATACAGAGCATACAGACGCTTTAAGAACCATGTATGGTACTACCTCACAATATGCTTAGTCTGTGGGTGATTTTTTTTTGACTCAGGGAAGATGATTTAACCTGATTCTGATATTTCTACATTTAAAATTTATGCTTGAGAACCTCCACTTGTTGCTCAGGGAGGCTTTGGCTGCTCTGAATGAATGTGTACAATCGCAGGGCCAGAGAAATTGTGTAGACTGGATAAATAATATGCAGTGCCGGTGTGTACTGATGTTTTTCCAATACCTAAAGAGGTTTACTAAAAAATGTTTAATAAGGAATGGGATAGACCAGGTGTGCCATTCTCTTCCCCTCCTATTTTTTAGAAGAATGTTTTCTAATAGTTACCACCACACGGGACTTCTGGCAGACAGTTCCTAAGGTGTAGAGAAGAGTTTCTACTCTAGCTAAGCGTACCACTACCTCTGACGAGGACAGTTGTGCTTTTTAGATCCAATGGATAAAAAATGTTTATTCAACAGGGTTTTATCCTGCAGCCCCTTGCATACATTACTTCTGTCACTGCTGCTGCGGCGTTCTGGGTTGAGTCTCTTGATGAGGCTTTACAGTTAAGCGACTCCATTGGATGAATATATTTGACAAGCTTATGCTAGCCAATTCCTTTGTTTTCTGATGCCTTGTTCATTTGACTAGACTAACGGCTAAGAATTCTGTTTTTTACTATACTGGCGCGCAGAGCGCTATGGCTTATATCATGGTCAGCTGTCGTGACTTTAATAAATAAGCTACTTAACTTCCCTTCAAGGGGCAGACCCTATTCGGGCCTGGTTTGAAGGAGATTATTGCTTATATCACTGGAGGAAAAGGTCATGCCCTTCCTCAGGATAGGTCTAAATCAAGGGCAAAAAAAAAAAAAAAAAAAAAAAAGTCTAATTTTCGTACCTTTTAAAAAATTCAGGGCAGGTGTGGCATCCTCTTCCGCTAAGGCAAAACAAGAGGGAATTTTTGCACAGTCCAAGGCGGTCTGGAGACAATCGGACCTGGAACAAAGATAAGCAGGCCAAGGAGCCTGCTGCTGCCTCTAAGGCAGCATGAAGGAACGGACCCCTATCCGGTAACGGATCCTATAGGGGGCAGACTTTCATTCTTTGCCCAGGCGTGGGCAAGAGATGCCCAGGATCCCTAGGCATTGGAATTTATATCCCAGAGATATCTTCTGGATTTCAAAGATTCCCCCCCAAAAAAAGGGGAGATTTCGCCTTTCACAATTATCTGCAAACCAGATAAAGAAGGAGGCATTCTTACATTGTGTACGAGATCCATCCAGTTCCAAGAGAGGAACAGGGACAGAGTTTTTACTCAAATCTGTTTGTGGTTCCCAAGGAGAGGGAACCTTCAGACCTATTTTGGATCTAAAGATCTTAAACAAATTCCTCAGAATTCCGTCATTTAAGATGGAAACTATTCGTACCATCTTAACTATGATCCAGGAGAGTCAATAGAGGACTACAATGGATTTGAAGGATGCTTATCCTCACATTGTGATGCATAAAGATCACCATCGTTTTTCAGGTTTGCCTTTCTAGACAGGCATTACCAGTTTGTAGCTCTTTCCTTTGGGATATCTACAGCCCCAAGAATCTTTATGGAGGTTCTGGGGTCGCTTTGGCGGTCCTTAGACCGCGGGGCATAGAAGTGGCCCCTTATTTAGACGACATCCTGATACAGGCGTCAAACATCCAAATTGCCCAGTCTCATACGGACGTAGTACTGGCATTTCTGAGATCACATGGGTGGAAAGTGAACAAGGAAAGAGTTCTCTATCCCCAATCTCAAGGGTTTCCCTCCTAGGGACTCTGATAGATTCTGTAGAAATGAAAATTTACCTGACGGAGTCCAGGTTGTCAAAGTTTCTAAATTTCTGCCGTGTTTTTTCATCCCATCCGCGCCCTTCGGTGGCTCAGTACATGAATGAAATCGGCTTAATGGTAGCGGCAAGGGACATAGTACCGTTTGCACGTCTACATTTCAGACCGCTGCAACTATGCATGCTCAGTCAGAGGAACGGGGATTACACAGATTTGTCCCCCTGTTAAACCTGGACCAAGAGACCAGAGATTCTCTTCTCTGGTGACTATGCCGGGTCCATCTGTCCAAGGGTATGACCTTCCGCAGGTCAGATGGGACAATTGTTACAATAGATACCAGCCTTTTAGGTTGGGATGCAGTCTGGAACTCCCTGAAGGCTCAGGGATAGTGGACTTTTCTTCCGGGGGAGTGGGATTTCCTCCAGAGGTCAAGACCAAGCAGGAGAGGGCTTTGGTGTTTTTGACAGCGCCTGCGTAGCCACGCAGGACCTGGTATGCAGATCTGGTGGACATGTCATCCTTTCCATCACGGTCTCTGCTTCTGAGACAGGTCCCTCTACCTCAGGGTCCTTTCAACCATCTAAATAGAATCAATCTGAGATGGACTGCCTGGAGACTGAACGCTTGATGTTATCAAAGCATGGCTTCTCCGAGTCAGTCATTGATACCTTAATACAGACATGAAAGCCTGTCTCTAGGAAAATTGAACATAGATATGGTGTAAATATCTGATTGTTATGAATCCAAGGGTTACTCATGGAGTAAAGTCTGGATTCCCAGGATATTATCTTTTCTCCAAGATGTTTTTGAGAAAAGGGTTGTCAGCTAATTCCTTAAAAGGGGACAGATTTTTACTCTGTCTATTTTTTTGCACAAGCGTCTGGCAGGTATTCTAGACGTTCAGGCATTTGGTCAGGCTTTGGTTAGATCCAAGCCTGTGTTTAAAACTGTTGCTCCGCCATGGAGTTTAAACCTGATTCTTAAGGTTCTTCAAGAAGTTCCGTTTGAACCTTTTTTGTTCCATAGATATCAATCTTTATCTTGGAAAGTTCCTTTTGGGTAGCTAATTCCTCGACTCGTAGAGTCTCCAAGTTATCTGTGTTACAATGTGATTCTCCTTATCTGGTCCTTCGTACGGATAAGGTAGTCCTGCGTACCAACCTGGGTTTTTTCCTAAGGTGGTATCTATCAAGTACATCACTCAAGAGATAGTTGTTCCATGCTTGTATCCTAATCCTTCCTCAAAGAAGGAACGTCTATTACACAATATTGGACGTGGTTTGTGCTTTAAAGTTTTACTTACAAGCTACTACAGTTTTCATCAAACGTTCACCTTGTTTGTTGTCTATTCTGGACAGAGGAGAGGTCAAAAGACTTCAGCAGCCTCTCTGTCTTTTTGGTTAAAAAGCATAATTCATTTAGCTTATGAGACTGCTGGACAGCAGCCTCCTGAAGGGATTACAGCTCATTCTACTAGAGCTGTGGTTTTCACTTGGGCCTTTTTTAAATGTGGCTTCTGTTGAACAGATTTACAAGACGGAGTCTTGGTCTGTGCTTCATACTTTTCAAATTTAACAAATTTTATACCTTGCTTCTTCGGAGGCTATTTTTGGGAGAAAGGGTTTTTTACAGGCAGTGGTAACTTCCGTTTAAGTACCTGCCTTGTCCCTCCCATCATCCGTGTACTTTAGCTTTGGTATTGGTATTCCATAAGTAATGGATGATCCGTGGACTGGATACACTTAACAAGAGAAAACATAATTTATGCTTACCTGATAAATTTATTTCTCTTGTAGTGTATCCAGTCCACGGCCCGCCCTGTCACTTTAAGGCAGGTAATTTTTTCATTTGAACTACAGTCACCACTGCACCCTATGGTTTTTCCTTTCTCTGCATGTTTTCGGTCGAATGACTGAATATGGCAGTTAGGGGAGGAGCTATATAGCAGCTTTGCTGTGGGTGGACTCTTGCAGCTTCCTGTTGGGAAGGAGAATATATTCCATAAGTAATGGATGATCCGTGGACTGGATACACTACAAGAGAATTAAATGTATCAGGTAAGCATAAATTATGTTTTATGTGTATATATGTGTAAATATGTGTATGTATATATGTGTGTATAGATGTGTATACAAGTTTATTTATGTGTATATATGTGTAAATATGTGTATGTATATGTGTGTATAGATGTGTATACAAGTTTATTTAGGTGTATATATATATATATATATGTGTATAGATGTGTATACAAGTTTATTTATGTGTATATATGTGTAAATATGTGTATGTATATGTGTGTATAGATGTGTATACAAGTTTATTTAGGTGTATATATATATGTGTGTATAGATGTGTATACAAGTTTATTTAGGTATATATATGTGTAAATATGTGTATGTATATGTGTGTGTATAGATGTGTATACAAGTTTATTTATGTGTATATATGTGTAAATATGTGTATATATATGTGTGTATAGATGTGTATACAAGTTTATTTAGGTGTATATATGTGTAAATATGTGTGTGCACACATACATACAAATCTACACATATATGCACATAAAAAAAGATGTATACACTTATATAGACATATAGATTCACTTTTAAACCCTTCCTAGTCAAATACTTTGAAACATGCAATATAATTTGTGTTTAATTTTAATGTGTCAAATAGAAATGTGTCAAATTTAAAAGTATTCATAACTACCTTCGGGTTTAGCGCAGTTGGTCTAACGTAGTGTTGTCTAAGCGCATGAGCAATAACTGTTGTTTTTTTGTTGTTTTTTTTACGGTGTGCTGCATAGAGGTATATGGGGAAAAGAAGTTATCGCAATCACAATATCCAAAGTCCTAAAGTTAGCGCAAATTTGTTTGCATGCTAACTTTTTACTTTTTACTTTTTAATACGAACAGTTAGAGCACAAGCAAAAAATTTAGTTAGAGCGCCATATGTAAACTGGCCCTAAGTTATGTACGATGTATGTTATTCTGTTATTCTACCTGAGTTTAGAAGATTTAGAACATGTAATCAAAAGCTCTGTGTGCTATAACAAGCATTTATGTTGAAAGGGGAAAACTATTTGCTGCATACTTAGTTGTTCCCCATTAACACCTTCAAGCGGTTAACAACACGGTATCATCCTATACATTTCTTACCATGTGCAGATGTGAAGGGATGATTTTGGGCCTAAATAATGGTGCAGTAAAGGAGGCCCACTTGTGCCCATATCTCATCTCCAGCATCATTCAGTAGCTGTCACTCCCGGTTTGAAAGAGGGGAGACTCCCTTTTCAAATAAGGAGACTGATATGTTGTTGTCTTAAGATATTCTCTTACTGTCCATCTATCAATGAGGAAGCACCTCTGCCTCTAGGCCTTGCGTATTGTGGTTCCATTCCTTCTTATCCTTCCAACTGAGAACAAGGAAAAACCCTCAGTATAGGTGTGCAATGCAGATCACCTAACAAAATCAGTCATATTGATTAAAGTTACTGATGTAGTACTTCTGTTGCCCTCACAAATAAAAGAGGAATGTAATACTCATTATTCAAAACCAAAAATCTTCATCTGTCAATAAATGATCCTTTGTCTGTCCAAATGCCTGTTGATTTTGATAGTGATTATAATTAATTCAAATAATTGTTCCTCTTCAGGTGAGTCATGAACCCCTCACCATATAAATTTATTACAACACATGATAACTCAAAAAGGTGGGTCCCACAATTTAAATAACAACTTCATACAGTATGTGTCACATTTATAAAAATCATCAGACAGCAACCAGGATTAGTTGGACAGAGTTTGTAGTGGGCAAACATTGTCAAAAAGAAATAAGTTGCTCCTCTGCAAAATCTAATTTTGGTTAAATAATTTAAGTACTATTTATAATTTTATGGTTAGGTAATTTATTCCTAAAATATTTTTTGTATAATTACAAGCTAGTTAAAAATGACAAAACAAAATAAATTTTATCTTCTAATTTTTTATTTATTATTTTCATTTAAAACATAAGTGTGGAATAAATTTTGGTATTCTGGGAAACTGAACAGATGCTAAAGTGTTTGAAATATAGAAAATAATGACTTCCATGCTGTTAACCAAGTAAACTATTGAAATTGACACAATATTTAAGGTTTTTCTTTTTATTTCTTATGGTAGACTGTCCATATATTTAAGTATGCTTGCAAAATAAAGGTATCTTCTAAAAGTACTTGATCTGCTGGAAAAAATAAATGATTTGTTTGGTTACCTCACAGAAAATGAAATGAGTACAAAACACATTATTTTAGCAAGGGGTGTGAAAATTATCCAGCAGTTATAGGTTACAGAACCAGTAGTCACATAGGAGCAGGGGTGAAACAACGGTGGTCTCAGCTGAGACTGGGCCCACATTTCTAGGGGCCTTGTCTGGTTCTTCAGTCAGTATTAGCATTTCTACAGGCATTTTTAAAGAAATGGTTAGAAAATGTTTACTGAATTTGAAATTGTTCAGTAATAAGTGCTCTGAAAATATATTTCTCATAAGGGTCTTCTTTTAAAAGAGCAAATTGGCATCCTAATACAAGGTGTCCAGGTGATTTTTGGGCTCAACCTGCATGATATTTAGCTCCTGTGCCCTTCCTCCTGCAGAACAAGACTCAACGCATATGGAAATGCCTTTGCAAATATATTGGTAGGGTTTCTAAGATGGCCGCAATAGCTCTGTTTTAAAGAAAAACCTGTCACCATATTATACAGGAAGGATTTGCAAATGCATATTCTCTGGCATGAACTAACCAATGTAGAATGTGACTGGCTCATCCTGTATTGATTGCAAACAGTCAGAAAGACACTATTGAAATGTGGAGCCCATCACAGATTTTGGTTTGGAGCCCAGTGAGTTCTAGTTACACCCCTGCAAAGCAGTATAAATCAACTGCTAATTCCCTACAATATTTATGAGACCTCTGACCAAGAGTGATAAATCAATATGGATATTCCAGGGAACCTGCAATTAAAGGCACAACAAAGCCAAAATAAAACTTTCATGATTCAGATATCAAATTGTGCACGATTATACACTTTGAGACATCAACTCCTTCTGACATTTTATAGGTGGCTAGCAAATTAAATACAATTTTGAAGATTTTTAGAAAAAAAATAAGTATTGCTGATTAAATATTAAGAGAAAGTCCTATTGCGTTGTCTTTCTGCTATGCTTTTTTTGATAATGGACATCCATCTTCATCCAGGCGGTGAGAAATCTTCATCCGTGTTCAAATCAGCCAATAGGATTTCAGTAGCTCTCATCCTATTGGCTGTTTTGAACAGCCAATAGGATTTCAGAAACTCTCACCCTATTGGCTGATTTGAATTTGAAGAATCAAATTAGCCAAAAGGAATGCAAGGCACGCCATTTTGAAACGGCTACCTTGCAAACGGCTACCTTGCATTCAACTTCACTGTACGGCGGTGACCATATAAAGAGGACGCTCAAAACAGGATGGGTTCGGCTTCCAGGATGGCTCCGCTCCGCTGGGATGAAGATAGAAGACGTGCCCAAGATGGATAAAGGTGTCGCCACCTGGATGAAGGCTTCTCGCCACTTGGATGAAGATGAATGTCCGGATTTCAAGAACCGTGAGTAGATATTCTGTGGTTAGTGTTAGGTTATTTTTTTATTTTTTGGAGTGTTTTTTTTTTAGATTAGGGCTTTGGGCTTTTGTAAAAGAGTTGAATGCCCTTTTAAGGGCAGTGAAAAAGAGTTGAATGCCCTTTTAAGGGCAATGCTCACACAAATGCCCCTTTAGGGGCAATGGGTATCTTAGATTTTTTTTAGATTTAGGTTTATTTTATTTTGGGGGTTGGTTGGGTGGTGGGTTTTACTGTTGGGGGGACTTTGTATTTGTATAGGTAAAAGAGTTGTTTAACTTAGGGCAATGCCCTACAAAAAGTAATTTTAAGGAATATTGGTAGTTTATTGTAGGCTAGGGAGTGTTTTTATTCTGGGGGGTCTTTTTATTTTTATAGGGCTATTAGATTAGGTGTAATTGTTTTTATTTTTGATAATTTCGTTTATTATTTTTTGTAAGCTTAGTATTTTTCTTTTTCGTAATTAAGCGTTTATTATTTTTTGTAATTTTAGATTTTTTATTTTTTTTTCATAGTGTAAGGTATTTTTAAATTTGTAATTTAGATTTTTAATTGGTGGTATTTTTAAATTTTATTAGAATAGTTAAGTTAAGTTAATTTATAGTTTAATGTTAGGTTTATATTTATTTCACAGGTAAGTTTTTATTTATTTAAATATAGTTATATTTTAATTTTAATTTAAAGTTAGGGGGGTGTTAGGTTTAGGGTTAATAGTTTAATTTAGTGTTTTGCAATGTGGGGGGCTGGCGGTTTAGGGGTTAATAGGTTTATTTAGTGGCGGCGATGTGGGAGGCCGGAGGTTTAGGAATGAATAGGTTTATTTAGTTGCGGCGATGTGGGAGGCTGGAGTTTTAGGGGTTAATAACTTTATTATAGTGGTGGAAATGTGGGAGGCCAGAGGTTTAGGGGTTAATAACTTTATTATAGTGGCGGCGATGTCGGGGAGCGGGGGATTAGGGGTTAATAGCTTTTATTAGTGTTGGCGATGTTGGGGAGCGACGTAATAGGGGTTAATAACTTTATTTAGGTGGGGGCAATGTCTGGGTGGCAGATTAGGGGTGTTTAGATTTGGGGTTTATGTTAGGGTGTTAAACATAACTTTTTTTCCCCATAGACATCAGTGGGGTTGCGTTACAGAGATATTTAATTCTGCACTTCAGGTGTTAGGTTTTTTTCTAACACTCTCACTCAATTGATATCTATGGGGAAAGCGTGCACGAGCACATCAAAGCTCGTGCACGGTAGCACAGTATTTTGTGTGGTATGGAGCTTAATGCACCATATTGCATGCATAAGGAGGCTTTTAAGTAACTCGAAATGGCAGCGTTATGGAGAGTGAAATAACGCAACTTTTTTTGGCGTTAGTTTCGCACCCTGTTTTGCGCAAAATTTGTAATCTTGGAGTATGTGAATAATAAAATATTTAAAACCTTCATTTTGTTAGCACAGTTTTGCAGGGACTTGTTCTTTCAGCAAATGCCAGGTTTCAACCCTTTCAAAAGGAGCGTGCATATACTTATGTGTTCACCTGTGGTTTATTAATTAAGGATGTTAATGAGCTCCTGCACTGATCAAAACATTTAGTATCATGCAGCATGTAAGTACAGCATACTTAAGTATAGTATATGCACCACAGCCAATCTGAGGGAAAAAAAATAAATTGCAAAGATAAATTGCAAGAAAAATAGATATAATTAATATAATAAATAAAGAATGTATGTTTTGTATTACTGCAAATTAAAAATTGTATGAGGTATTTAGTTTATTTCTCTTTAATATTACTGTCATATTTGGACTACTGGTTGTTGTGACACACATCAGTGAAATATGGAAAAGTAATAACAGCATATGCCTTGGGCTGATAACAACATATGACATAACTAATAATATAAAACATAACCTTTTTGAATCACACTTTTGAACCTGCTGGTAGGACTCAAAAGGTGATTTTCCAATGTGTTTCTGATCAGGTTGGTTTGAGTACAATCATACTAAGAGAAGATGAAATATACGCAGATCAGATTCCTAATGCTTGATAGGTTCTACAGCATTTTGGCATGCTATGTGTATCTAATGATGACATGCGACGTAAGTTAAGCCACTTTGGCAAAAACAAACAACAAAAATGATCAGACACTAATATATTAAGTATCTATCCATTTTTCTATCATCTATCTATCTATCTATCTGTCTATCTACATCTTTCTATCTATCTATCTATCTATCTATCTATCTATCTATCTATCTATCTATCTGTCTGTCTGTCTGTCTGTCTGTCTGTCTGTCTGTCTGTCTGTCTGTCTGTCTGTCTATCTATCTATCTATCTATCTATCTATCTGTCTGTCTGTCTGTCTTTATATCTATCTATATATCTATCTATCTATCTATTATCTATCTATCTATTATCTATCTGATCTATTCTATATCTATCTATCAATCTATCTCCCTCTCTCTCTCCCTATAAAATTAACATATCTCAGTTACTCTTTTGGATTACTTAAGGCAAAAAACAGAACAATTTTACTTAAAATATTAAACAAAACAAAAAAAACATAAAAGCATAAATATTGTTTAGAATACAAGGTTTGGTGCATGCCTGTGAAATCACTCATATAAGGTAAACACTTACATCTCTTTTCTCCCACTGCTGCCCTCCCTTTCAACAGACTAGGTTCTTTTTGCTTTTAATTTCAGTCTAGGTAGAGCTACCACAAGCAAAATCAATATTTTCAGATGTCAAAATAAAGGTAAGAGTGCAATTTGTGAACAATTTAATATACTCCAGATGTTAAAATGGATCATTGGGAACAAATTAAACGGGTTAAAAATGTAGGTATGATGTCCCTTTTGAAGTACTCATGTGTGTTGTGTCTGTGTGTGGTTTTATCTTCCAATGTATATTTTAAAATAAATTGTCTGGTAACAGATGTATACTCATGCATACATTTCTATGCTCTATTCTTGCAATGGAAAATAATAAAGAAAATGCACTTCCATGGTTTATAATCTGTGCCTACGTGCATTCTTATAAATAGATTCTTCTTGTATAATGCAGGAGACCCAAAGTTGATGAGCAGCTACAGATGTACTAAAGCCTACATCATCCAAACTAAAAGGTCATGGCGACAGTTGCTAGTATCTAATTCCTGTCAGTTTCTGCCATGTGATCTCTGATATTGTTTTGGAGTAACATGCTGCTTACTTTAGGCTTTGGAGTAGCAATACTGACATGACAAATAAATGTCTGCAAGCAGCTATGATGGTGATATAGACACATATGTAGTGCGCAGTTCCTGCCTTACTTTCTTTACATTCCAGTTTTGTACTGCATGTTGTAGAGTGAGAGGAAGTTAGTTCACATCTTTAGAGATTAGTTGCCAAGACTTTGTGCACAGTGCATGCTTGTTGTTAACAGATTGTAATTAATAGAGATGACCTTAATATGCATAGCATGGAAACAAGGGTACAGTAGTAATATGATAGAACTCTTAAATTAAAAAACATATATAGTTTAGAAACTGACTGTGATTGAAAGTTTTACTTTTTAACATGTGGTAAATATACATACCAAGGTGTTTTATACTTATATTCATGCACATCTATCTATCTATCTATCTATTATCTATCTATCTATCTATCTATCTATCTATCTATCTATCTATCTATCATCTATCTATCTCTTGTCTGTCTAAGTGGCGAGATGTCTCTCATACAAATAATGAGAGCTCTCTAGTAGGTTGAAGTTCGCAATGGAGGCTGGAGTACTGAGGGGGAAACCGGCGTGTTTTTAAAAATTGAATTTTACACTTAAAGGGACATTCCAGTCAAAATTTAAATGCACATAGATGAATTACATCTTTGAATAGAAACATATTTGCATTATACATGTATTGCCAAAAATGCTTCTAGTAAAAGTTATCGCTGTTTTAGTGCTTGCATTTTTCTCTGCACGTGCATGTGAAGCATAGTTAGATATTCTTAGTGCACCAACATTCTAAATACTGCAGCTACTCAGAGCACCAGTGGGGGTTGTAAAATGTTAGCAATTAACAAATTGAGTCATTACCAGATGGCACAAACACCTTAGGCTGCTCTCTGAGCAAGTGCTGTGTTTAAAATGCTGGTGCACGGTGCATTCTTAAATACACTTTTGAAACAGCTATAGCTTTTATTAGAAGCATTTCTGCCAATACATGTATATTACACAAATGCTTCTATTTATAACTGAAATGCATCCATGTGGATTTCAGTTTTGGCTGGAATATCCCTATAATACAACTCAAATTACTCTATTTTCAGTATATTGTACCCTAAATTTGCTGTAGGTTATTTTGGTCAAAAATCACAAACTTTTAACTGACGAGCAAAAGTGAGATCTGTAAAGCGAAAATGTTTATAGACTTTATATCTCTCACAAACTAACCACAGCAAATGAAATAATCCGATTGGCTGATTGGATCAGTCAATAGAATGTGAGGTCAATTCTATTGGCTGATCCAATCAGCCAATCAGATTGAACTTCAATCTGGCTGATTAAATTATGATTTTTCCTACCTTAATTCCTATTGGCTGATAGAATCCTATCTGCCAATCGGAATTCGAGGGACGCCATCTTGGATGACGTCATTTAAAGAACCAGCCATTCGTCGGGTAGTCGTCGGCCTAGAACGATGTTCCGCGCCGGAGGTCTTCAAGATGGAGCCGTTCCTCGTCGGATGGATGAAGATAGAAGATGCCACTTGGATGAAGATGTCTGCCGGTCCGGATGTCCTCTTCTGCCCGGATAGGATGAAGACTTCTGTCGGTCCGGATGTCCTCTTCTGCCCCATCGGATGACCACTGGTGCCCGGCTGGGTGAAGACGGCTCAAGGTAGGGTGATCTTCAATGGGGTAGTGTTAGGTTTTTTTAAGGGGGATCGGGTGGGTTTTAGAGTAGGGGTGTGTGGGTGGTGGGTTGTAATGTTGGGGGGGGGTATTGAATTTCTTTTTTTTACAGGTAAAAGAGCTGACTACTTTGGGGCTATGCCCCGCAAAAAGCCCTTTTAAGGGCTTGTAAAAGAGCTGATTACTTTGGGGCAATGCCCCGCAAAAGGCCTTTTTAAGGGCTATTTGAAATTTAGTGTAGGGCAGGGAATTTTATTATTTTGGGGGGCTTTTTATTTTATTAGGGGGATTAGGTGTAATTAGTTTAAAATATTGTAATTTCTTTCTTATTTTCTGTAATTTAGTGTTTTTTTTCGTAATTTAGTTTATTTAATTTAATTGTATTTAATTGTAGGTAGTTTAGGTAATTAATTTAATTATAGAGTAGTGTTAGGTGTAATTGTAACTTAGGTTAGGGTTTATTTTACAGGTCATTTTGTATTTATTTTAGCTAGTAAGCTATTAAATAGTTAATAACTATTTAATAACTATTGTACCTAGTTAAAATAAATACAAACTTGCCTGTAAAATAAAAATAAATCCTAAAATAGCTACAATGTAACTATTAGTTATTTTGTAGCTATATTAGGGTTTATTTTATAGTTAAGTATTTAGTTTTAAATAGGAATAATTTATTTAATTATAGTAATTTTATTTAGATTTATTAAAAATAGATTTAAGTTAGGGGAGTGTTAGGGTTAGGGTTAGACTTAGGTTTAGGGGTTAATACATTTAATATAGTAGCGGCAACGTTGGGGGCGGCAGATTAGAGGTTAATAATTGTAGTTAGGTGGCGGCGATGTTGGGGGCGGCAGATAAGGGGTTAATAACTATAATGTAGGTGTCGGCGATGTTAGGGACAGCAGATTACGGGTTCATAAGTATAATTGTAGTTAGGTGGCGGAGGTGTCTGGAGCGGCAGATTAGGGGTTAATAATATAATGCAGGTGGCGAGGATGTCGGGGGAAGCAGATTGGGGTTAATAAGTGTAAGGTTAGGGGTGTATAGACTCGGGGTTCATGTTAGGGTGTTAGGTGTAGACTTAGAAAGTATTTTCCCATGGGAAACAATGGGGCTGCGTTAGGAGCTGAACGCTGCTTTTTTGCAGGTGTTAGGTTTTTTTCAGCCGTCTCAGCCCCATTGTTTCCTATGGGGAGATCGTGCACGAGCACGTTTTAGCCAGCTTAACGCTACCGTAAGCAACGTTGGTATTACAGTGAGAAGTGGCGCTAAATTTGCTCAACGCTCACTTTTCTGAGGCTAACGCAGCCATTCAGAAAACTTGTAATACCAGCGTTGTTTAAAGTGAGCGCTGGGAAAAAAAGGCTCGTTAGCAAAGCAAGTTTTTACTGACAAAACTCGTAATCTAGCAGATAGTTTGTAATGAGGTACTGAATTGCTGGTATAGACTTGAATGTCATTTATCCATGTATAATGCTGCATACATTTCTGAGCATTCTATAGAAGCAGAACAAATTAGAGCAATTTCCCCCAGCAGTGTAAACAGTTTGCCTAATCTGCAGCTGATGACATCTGTAACAAATTGTCGTATTTAGAACACTGGAATACCTTAGCAAAGTGTTCTGTACAGGTCATTGTATATACTGGGTGACCGTGACGCCATCTTGTAGTATGCATATTGTTATATTGTATGATAGAAGCTAGAAGCAGTGCACATAATAGAGTGGAAGTCTAACATTTGTGTAGTTTTCTGCACAATTTAAAAGTTACATAACAAATATAATCTCCAAGATGGCAATCACCCAGTGTGAAGATACAGAGCTTCACTAACTAATACGTGTGAGCGGTTAACATAAGAGAACAGATTTGAAGAGAGCTGCAGGTACAGGATTAAAACAATACTATAGTTAGAAACCATTCTACCATACTTGTACTTAGCATCTTAAAGGGACATTAAACACAAACAAATGCTAGATAGAATGATGCATTCAAGGCTAGTCTAAGAATAACATGTAGATGTATATTTAAAGGTTCATTAGCTTTTTAAATAATGAAAAATAAGTGTAAATTTTTAGTGTCTATAAAACAATGGAGCAGCTATGTTGTAACTTCGGTCACCATCTTTGCTGTGGCCTATTAGGAACAGTTTTAAATAGGTTACCAGAGTGGTCAGCCAATGGCTGTGCGAAATATAACAGTGTTCTGCAATTCCATTTCTAACATTAACTGAAAAGTTCACAATTTCAGAATGGAATCACAGGTAAAGGGGAAAAATAAATAATTAAAGTATATTGCAGAACTTTTTTTAAATATATGATTTATCACTTTATAATAACATCTCAAAGTGTTTAATATCCCTTTGATGTCTCATTAAATCCACTATTTAAATAAGACATAAATTAACAATTATTATTATTTGAATATTTAATCAGGAAAAAACAGTTTTTTTTCTTTCATGTAATTGGCAAGAGTCCATGAGCTAGTGATGTATGGGATAAACAATCCTACCAGGAGGGGCAAAGTTTCCCAAACCTCAAAATGACTATAAATATGCCCCTCACCACACCCACAATTCATTTTTTACAAACTTTGCCTCCTATGGAGGTGGTGAAGTAAAGTTTGTGCTAAGATTTCTACGTTGACATGTGATTCTCAGCATTTTGAAGCCCGATTCCTCTCAGAGTACAGTGAATGCCAGAGGGACATGAAGGGAGTATCACCTATTAATTCCATGGTTTTCCTCACGGGAGATTTATTTCATAGGTTCTCTGTTATCGGTCGTAGAGATTCATCTCCTACCTCCCTTTTCAGATCGACGATATACTCTCATATACCATAACCTTTACTGATAACTGTTTCAGTACTGGTTTGGCTATCTGCTATATGTGGATGGGTGTATTTTGGTAAGTATGTTTTTTATTACTTTTAAGACACCACAGCTATGGTTTGGCACTTTATGCATTTATATAAAGTTCTAAATATATGTATTGTACTTATATTTGCCATGAGTCAGGTTCATGTATTTCCTTGTGCAGACTGTCAGTTTCATATTTAGGGAAAATATTTTTCTTACCTGGGGTTTAGTCTTTTTTTCAAATTGACTACTTTTTTTCTTGCAGATTGCGGGCAGTACTAGGCCCGCGGGTGCACCAAATGCTAGACTTTATTGCGTCATTTTTGACGTGAAAAGTACGTCCGTTGACGCAAGTTCATCATTTCCGGCGTTGTAGTTGACGCCGAAGCTTTACACACGGTTGAGTCGTTAGTGACGCAAGTGTGTCATTTCCGGATATTGTTGGCAAAAAAAATTCAGTTACGTTGGGCGTCATACTTGGCGCCAAATTTTTCTTTAATTTAATACCCCATTGCTGTTTGCCTCTTGCCTTTTTCTATGTCAGAGGGCTATGCTATTTGCATTTTTTCCCATTCCTGAAACTGTCATATAAGGAAATTGATAATTTTGCTTTATATGTTGTTTTTTCTTTTACATTTTGCAAGATTTCTCAATCTGATCCTGCCTCAGAAGTATCTGTTGGAACTTTGCTGCCTGACATTGGTTCTACTAAAGCTATGTGCATTTGTTGTAAGATTGTGGAAATTATATCTCAGAATGTCATTTGTAATAGTTGTCATGATAAACTTTTACATGCAGATAATGTGTCCATCAGTAATAGTACATTGCTAGTTGCAGTTCTGTCAACTTCTAATGTACATGATATACCTATGAATTTTAAAGAATTTGTTACTGATTCTATTTAGAAGGCTTTGTCTGCATTTCCGCCTTCTAATAAATGTAAAAGGTCTTTTAAAACTGTCCTCAGATAGATATTGACACTGACAAATCTACTTATTTATTTAAAATGGAGTATATTTGTTTTTTTTAAAAGAAGTGTTAATTACTTTGGATATTGAGGAAACTAGTCCTCTTGACGTTAAGTCTAGTAAACGTTTAAATGCTGTTTTTTTCCTATCCCTGATGCTATTTCTGATATGATTTCTAAGGAATGGAATAAGCCAAGTACTTATTTTATTCCTTCCTCAAGGTTTAAATTTTTTTATCCTTTACCAGCAATTTCTATAGAGTTTTGGGAAAAAGTCCCCAAAGTTGATGGGGCTATTTCTACTCTTGCTAAACGTACCACTTTATCTATGGAAGATAGTACTTCCTTTATGGATCCTTTAGACAGGAAGCTTGAATCTTATCTAAGGAAAGCCTATTTATATTCAGATCATCTTGTCAGACCTGCAATTTCTTTGGCTGATGTTGTGCCTGCATCAATTTTTTGGTTGGAAAATTTAGCGCAACAAGAATTGGATTCTGACATATCTAGCATTATTCGCTTACTGCAATATGCTAATCATTTTATTTGTGATGCCATTTTTGATATTATCAAAATTGATGTTAGATCCATGTCTTTAGCTATTTTAGCTAGAAGAGCTGTGTGGCTTAAATCTTGGAATGCTGATATGACATCTAAGTCTAGATTACTATCTCTCTCTTTCCAACGTAATAATTTATTTGTTTCTCAGTTGGATTCTATTATTTCAACTGTTACTGGGGGAAAGGGAGTTTTTCTGCCTCAGGATAAAAAAACCTAAGGGTAAATCTAAGGCTTCTAACCATTTTCGTTCCTTTCATCAAAATAAGGAACAAAAATCTAATCCTTCCCCCAAGGAATCTGTTTCCAATTGGAAGCCTTCCTCAAATTGGAATAAATCCAAGCCATTTAAGAAACCAAAGTCAGCCCCTAAGTACGCATGAAGGTGCGGCCCTCATTCCAGCTCAGCTGGTAGAGGGCAGATTAAGGTTTTTGGATAAATTCTGTCCAAAATCAATGGATTCAGAGCATTGTCTCTCAAGGGTATTGAATAGGATTCAGAGTAAGACCTCCTGTGAGAAGATTTTTTCTCTCATGCATCCCAGCAAATCCAGTAAAAGCTCAGGCTTTCCTGGAGTGTGTTTCAGACCTGGAGTTTTCAGGGGTAATCATGCCGGTTCCTTTTCAGGAACAAGGTATGGGGTTTTATTCAATTCTATTCATTGTCCCAAAGAAGGAAAATTCATTCAGACCAGTTCTGGATCTGAAAAATTTGAATCGTTATGTTAGAGTACCAACTTTCAAGATGGTGACTATAAGGACTATTCTGTCTTTTGTTCAGCGAGGACATTATATGTCCACAATAGACTTGCAGGATGCATACCTTCATATTCCGATTCATCCAGAACATTATTAGTTCCTGAGATTCTCTTTTCTAGACAAGTATTACCAATTTGTTGCTCTTCCATTTGGCCTAGCAACAGCTCCAAGAATCTTTTCAAAGGTTCTAGGTGCCCTACTCTCTGTAATCAGAGAACAGGGAATTGTGGTGTTTCCTTATTTGGACAATATCTTGGTACTAGCTCAGTCTTTACGTTCTGCAGAATCTCACATGAATCAACTAGTGTTTCTTCGAAAACATGGTTGGAGGATCCATTTACCAAAAAGTTTCTTGATTCCTCAGACAAGGGTCACCTTTTTAGGTTTCCAGATTCAGTGTCCATGACTCTGTCTCTAACAGACAAGAGACGTTTAAAATTGGTTGCAGCCTGTTGGCACCTTCAGTCTCAGCCATTCCCTTCAGTGGCTATGTGCATGGAAGTTTTAGGCCTCATAACTGCAGCATCGGATGCGATTCCTTTTGCTCGTTTTCACATGAGACCTCTCCATCTTTGTATGCCGAATCAATGGTGCAGGGATTATACAAAGATATCACAATTAATATCATTAAATCCCAATGTTCGACACTCTCTGGTGTGGTGGTTACATCACCAGCGCTTAATTCAAGGGGCTTCTTTTATTCGGCCAACCTGGACTGTGATAACTACAGATGCAAGTCTTTCAGGTTGGGGAGCTGTTTGGGGATCTCTGACAGCACAAGGGGTTTGGAAATCTCAAGAGGCGAGATTAGCAATCAATATTTTAGAACTCAGTGTAATTTTCAGAGCTCTTCAGTTTTGGCCCCTGTTGAAGAGAGAACCGTTCATTTGCTTTCAGACAGACAATATCACAACTGTGGCATATGTCAATTATCAGGGTGGGACTCACAGTCCCCAAGCCATGAAAGAAGTATCTCAGATACTTGCTTGGGCAGAATCCAGCTCCTGTCTAA